>NC_056749.1:628047431-628152431 GCF_019279795.1 Protopterus annectens
ATCTGCTGGCAGGTTGCCCTCAGTCGGCCTGATTAACCAAGTCATGGGTCCTGCGTCGGTTGCTGTCCCTTCTTCCATGACATCAGGTTGTCAGGGGTATAAAACATGCAGCCGGCGCCATTACATCAGTCTATCTTGCCGTGCGGTGCCCAAAGCAGAAGCAGTTCGCAAGTGCCGGTCGGCCGACAACTGAAATTTTCGTTTTCCAGTTTCAGAATCGAAGTCTTAAACTTAAAGCTAAGTACCCCTAAGGGAAACTTTTTCTTGCTCCTTACTGATGTCAGTAAAAGTTAATAATTGCATTACTTGTGGAAAGCAAATACCTCATAAAGATTTTAATTTGTACTGTATTCCTTGCCTAGGCCCTGACCACGACGTACCTTGCTGTCGGTTTTGTGCTTTATTTAATCAGCGCACTGTCCGTTGTTGGTAGTGCGGTGGTGGTGCTGCGGTAGCGTTGTCGCCTCACAGTAAGACTTTGTCCTGTTCAATTCTCAGCTAGAGCGTCTTCTGTGTGAAGACGTGTGAATAGGCGTACCTTCGTTGAAGGTTGAGCGTCAGGGCTAGCAACTTGGCACATAAAAATCTACTGCCAATCATTAGCGGACCGGAGTTCGACTGTGGCGACCCCTAACTGGGAAAAAACGAAAGACAAAACAACTATCTGTTGTAGGTACATTTTTGCCTCTAAATATTTCGGTTCTCTGTTTACTTATCCAGAAATGTCATTGGTTAGCCATCCGACTACCGGAATTCCAAAAAAACGAAAAAATAAAGACAGAGACAGGCTGCCGAGGTCCAAAACTGCCGACGACGCTTCTCCTAAGCCAGTCGCCAGTTCACCAGTACTCAGTGAAGCGCTTTCGCAGCCCCTGATATCCGCTACTTCTGGTTCACAGGCCTCTGCTGAGACCCATTCGGAGTCTGGTATGCCGCGAGATGCTTCACCTGTGGAACCCGTGGGTGTCTCTACCTTGGATGAGTCCAGAGCCGCTGTGCAGGCACCGGATTCTGAGGGTGTATTCAGGCCTACAGACTTGCCTAAATCTCGATCTATGTCTACAAAAATGACGCACAGGCCACATGTTCAGACCCCTATGCCTAAAAAACAAATTATCAAAATGGCTGAAGATCTAATTACTCTAATCAGGGGAAGTCAACCCCCCCCCCCCCCTCTAAGAGGCCTAGGGCTGAGCTTGATTATGAATCTTCTGATCAGGATTCCATTTCTTCTGACTCTTCTAATGACCTGGATTTATCCATACTTACTTATGAGGATTCTGATGCAGAGGATTCCATTCCTTCTGCTTCTCATAGGTTGGTACTAGGCTATTGACCCTAGGGCCTATACAAGCCTAGCCATAACAATTCCCTGGATATTTCTTCCCACAATATTTATTTCTCTGGACCCCTGTCTAGCAGGGCAACTGACATGATCACCGGGGTGAATTTCCCATCTCCCATCCAATCACCAAGGTTCCTTTTGAAGAGGGCCAAGGAGGCGCTCTGCTTGACATGTATGGGCAGTCTATTCCAGAGTATGGGGAGTCTCTGGGTCACGAACCTATCCCTCCAGCATGTTTTGTTCATTGTGATGACAAAGTTTAGATCCCTGGAGCATGTGGCTCTGAGGGATTGGGATTTCTTTAAGTGGAGCATGTCCAACAGCTCAGGGTTTGACATGGCCTTGTATGTTAAGCAGAGATCGCCTCTGAGTAGACGATATGTCACAGAGTATAGCTGGAGTTTTTTTTAGACGGTCAGCATATGGCATCTGCTTTAGGCCTGTGATTATTTTAGTGAGGAATTTCTGTGGCATTTCCAGCTGTTGCAGATGTCTTGTGAGGTACATACCAAATGGGGCATTATACTCTATAATGGGTCTAATGAGGGATTAGTACAATGGGACAATGACCTCTTTTTTCTGGATGAAAAGCCCTTGATGAGGGTGTGCCACATATAAGGATTTCCTGACTGTTGTGGCGATGTGGTTATCGAAAGTGAGACCACTGTCCACCTGTGTCACTAGGTCTCTCATCACACTTTCGATGTTTAGTGTACTGCCACCTATGTGGTAATTCATGGGTACATGTTTTTTTCCAGAGGGGATAACTATACATTTCTTGGCATTAAGCTTGAGCCCATGGCTCTGGCACCAGTCATCTGTTTCTGTGCGGCCCTTTTGTAGAATATCCACATCATTTGGGGATTCAATAATGGCTCCCAGGTTGCAGTAATCTGCGAACGTTGTTAGCCAGAATCCCTTAATATTGGCCTGTACCTCAGAGAAGTAGATGCCAAACAAGAGTGGTCCCAGGACTGAACCCTGAGGCACTCCACTTTTCCCTTGTCTGGAGCTGGATTTGGAGTTGGCTACTTTTACAGTCTGGGTTCTGTCAGTAAGCCAGTTGGCAACCCATCGAGTGACGTAGGGATTTATGCCCAGCTTAGTAAGTTTATATATGATTCCAGAGTGGGGGATGATGTCGAAGGCCTTGGCGAGGTCCAGATAGGCTGTGTGGACCGCTTTACCCTCGTCCACAGCTCTGGAGACTGATTAGAAGAAGTCAGTCAGATTCAGGAGACCAGATCGGCCCTTCACGAACCCAAACTGGGTGGGGTCCAGTGTTTGAAGGTTGCCAATGTCTTTGTTTATAAGTTCCATGATAATGCATTCCATGCGCTTGCAGATCAGGCTTGTCAGACTGATGAGACTGTAGTTCCCGGGATCCAAGGCGGATCCCCCCCTTGTGGAGTGGGACAACTGTAGCTGTGCGCCTTCTCCTCCTGAGGATTTCCCTTTTGGGGAAACTTTACATACTTTAAGGGAACATTTCCACTGGGAAAGTTATGAATTTTCTGACTCAAAAAAGAGGCTTAGGGATTTCCTTCTACCTCAGTATAGGCCTTTGGCTAAACCTCCTGTACTAGACATTGTTGATGTGTTCTCTGAATCAAGTTTGGCCCCTGATTCCCTGCCTCCAGCTCCTAGTAAACCTGACAGATACCACAGGGTTCCTTAGTCCCACAAGTTCCTTTCCAAAAATCTTGTTGCAGATCCAGAAACCATTTCCCAGGGGCCCAAGGGCATTAAGGCTTCTACTGCTAAAAATCCTACCCCTTCTAATAGAGACTCCAGGGCGCTTGATAGATGGGGTAAAAAGGTTTATACTTCTGCAACTTTGGCAGTCAGAGCTTTAAACTTCCAATTTCATACGTTAAAATATCAACTGAAGCAAACAGTGCAGCAACCATAAAAGTTCAACTAGAAATGAAAAAACAGCAAATGCACTGTGTGCAAAATTCCGTCTCTGTGTCTTGGAAATTCACCTCTCTTCAATGCTCATAACAGTCCACAACACCTTCAATGAAGCCAGGTAGAAGTGAATAAAAGTTTATTGTAATGCCAACAAACAAAGAATGGTTAAGCGCTTTCACTGGAATACAACAA
Source organism: Protopterus annectens (assembly GCF_019279795.1). NCBI lineage: Eukaryota > Metazoa > Chordata > Ceratodontiformes > Protopteridae > Protopterus > Protopterus annectens. The sequence continues at coordinate 628,050,883 of NC_056749.1, forward strand.
GCTTCCTCAGAACACCATAGCTTGCATCACAGTTGTTTAAATAACTTTTTTGGCGCCAAAATTCAGTTTTAAATTTTAAAGCTATACACGCATCCTATAACCATTATTCTCTGTTCATAAAATCTTAAATAATATTCGTATTATTTCTAAAATCAATGTTACATATGATATATATTGATAAAATGAACAAGTTAAAAAACTGAAAAATGTTAACAAAGGCATTTGCATCTAGATCATATCAAAACATGTTTGAAAAACCTATAACAATGTACCTTATAAATAGTTCATTTTAAGGCCAGTAGTGGTTTGACAGATACAGTGTCATTTAAACCTGGTATAGTCGAAGCATCCGTGTATATTTGCCACCAAAATTCTTTATATAATAATAAATTATTAAAGTCACCTCCTCTGTTATTGGTGTGCACAATGTCCACTATACCAAAATTGAAATAATGTTTGTCACCATGTTGTTTAATATGTTTATACAAAGCATTTTTTCATCCTTCCTTCTGATGCTATAAAGGTGGGAATATATACGTTTATTTAAACTCCTTTGAGTCTTACCTATATAGAATCCTGAACATATTCTACAGATGGCAATATACACCACCATTTTAGTTGTACAGTTGCCCCCACAGAATTTAATTCTAGTGTGTTTTTAATTATCCAATTTCACACTGTCTCCCTGAAATATGGTGTGACATTGTTTACATGCCCCACATTTTGCAGTTTTCATATATTCTGTCTTCTTAATAAAGATACCCTTCTCTAAAATGGATTTTATGTTGGCCCCTACCTTGTAAACAAACCTTGGGCATTCACCTAACGTGGGTGCTATATCTTGATCAGCAGATATTATATGCCAGTTATTCATCAGAATCTTCTTGACTTTACCTGAATATATGCCAAATTCCAAAATGCAAGATTTACCAAAACTGCAAGTTTCAGACTTCATATCATGCAATATATCCACAGTAGAAACAGTAGCTGTCCTATATTTTTCACCCAACAAAGGCTTGTACTGATTACCCCATTTCCTCGCAACATAATTACTTACATTTTCCATGACTTTAACGTCATACCCTCTTTCCTTGAATAAGGACGTTATAAATTTCACCTCATCCAACATGTCCTCATACCGTGAGGTCATCCTAACTGCTCTAATAAGCTGACCCTTATATATATTCGTCAATTGTTTCTTCGGATGGTAGCTAGAATATTCCAAATAACTATTCGAATTCGACATGTTGGATATATTGCATGATATGAAGTCTGAAACTTGCAGTTTTGGTAAATCTTGCATTTTGGAATTTGGCATATATTCAGGTAAAGTCAAGAAGATTCTGATGAATAACTGGCATATAATATCTGCTGATCAAGATATAGCACCCACATTAGGTGAATGCCCAAGGTTTGTTTACAAGGTAGGGGACAACATAAAATCCATTTTAGAGAAGGGTATCTTTATTAAGAAGACAGAATACATGAAAACTGCAAAATGTGGGGCATGTAAACAATGTCACACCACATTTCAGGGAGACAGTGTGAAATTGGATAATTACAAACACACTAGAATTAAATTCTGTGGGGGCAACTGTACAACTAAAATGGTGGTGTATATTGCCATCTGTCGAACATGTTCAGGATTCTATATAGGTAAGACTCAAAGGAGTTTAAATAAACGTATATATTCCCACCTTTATAGCATCAGAAGGAAGGATGAAAAAAATGCTTTGTATATACATATTAAACAACATGGTGACAAACATTATTTGAATTTTGGTATAGTGGACATTGTGCACACCAATAACAGAGGAGGTGACTTTAATACTTTAATAATTTATTATTATATAAAGAATTTTGGTGGCAAATATACACGGTTGCTTCGACTATACCAGGTTTAAATGACACTGTATCTGTCAAACCACTACTGGCCTTAAAATGAACTATTTATAAGGTACATTGTTGTATGTTTTTCAAACATGTTTTGATATGATCTAGATGTAAACGCCTTTGTTAACATTTTTTCTGTTTTTTAACTTGTTTATTTTATCAATATATATCATATGTAACATTGATTTTAGAAATAATACGAATATTATTTAAGATTTTATGAACAGAGAATAATGGTTATAGGATGCATGTATAGCTTTAAAATTTCAAACCGAATTTTGGCGCCAAAAAAGTTATTTAAACAACTGTGATGCAAGCTATGGTGTTCTGAGGAAGCTTGTTGTATTCAAGTGAAAGCGCTTAACCATTCTTTGTTGGCATTACAATAAACTTTTATTCACTTCTACCTGGTTTCATTGAAGGTGTTGTGGACTGTTATGAGCATTGAATAGAGGTGAATTTCCAAGACACAGAGACGGAATTTTGCACACAGTGCATTTGCTGTTTTTTCTTTTCTAGTTGAACTTTTATATGTTAAAATATCAACAGCATATTATTGGACTGCTTAAACAGAAAATGATGTTGATTCTTGATTGTGTGGAAAAATAAAGATTTACAGGATTTAATGCATTCTGCTGAACAAGTTGGAAAACATACTTTGCAGTGTGGTTTTGATTATTTAGAGGCCTCCTGCAGGGCTGCTGTTACTGGGTCTTGTGCTTAGAAGGCATGCTTGGCTTAAGGAGCAATCTTTGATCATGTTAAAGCTAAATTGTTGGATGCTTCTTTAAATCAGGACCACCTGTTTGGCATTAAGGCTGAAGAAGTTCTAAAAAAGATGGAAGATAAAGCTAAATCTATGCAAACTGTTAAAGATTTCTTACAAGTGCTACCTCCAAGATTTAGTAGGCACTGGCCTACTAAGAATTGGTCTTTTCCAGCCCCTTCAAGATCCTCTCAAGCCAAACCCAGACACAGCATAAACCCCAGGTTTCAGTCCCAGGGGACTCTCAGAACTAAGCAGTGGGGGCCTCCACTTCCAAATCTGGAAATAGCAAGACCCCCCCCCCCCCCCCCCCCATGGTAAAAAGTCTCAGTGACTTCCTTTTAAAATTACCAAGCACTTAACTTTTAACCGCCCCTTTGGGGGAGAAAGATTGCTCTTCATGCAAAGAACTGGGAACTCATAACCCAGGACAAATGGGTTCTAAATTTAGTGTCCCAGGGATGCAGATTTCATTTCCACACGTTGCCAACACCAAACGGGTGGCCAGACCAGCCCCCCCAAATCAGTGGGCAGAGGCTCAAAAACAAGTACTTCCCCCCCTTAAACATGGGGGCTATTCAACCGGTACCAGAAAAGGAAAAGGGACAAGGTTTCTATTCCAGGCTTTTTCTGGTACCCAAAAAAAGACGCATCATGGCGTCCAATCCTGGACCTGTCTACTCTAAACACCTTTCTGGAGATTCCAAAATTCAAGATGCTGACTCTTCACCAGTTACTTCCTATGCTAGGCAAAGATGCCTGGTTGGCAATTCTAGATTTAAAAGAAGCATACCTGCACATCCCAATCAGGGAATCTTGCAGAAGATACCTATGCTTCAAAGCAGGCTACTTGCATTATCAGTTCTCTGCACTGCCCTTTGGCTTGGCTACTGCGCCCAGGGTATTCACAAAGTGCCTGGCACCAGTTATTGCATTTTGCAGGCAAAGAAATATTCAAATATATCCATACCTGGACGATTGTCTAATTCAGGCAGAAAACCAGGGCATACTTCTAAATCATCTGGCATTTGTAAAAAGGGTTCTAACTTGTCTGGGGTACACCATAAATGAAAAGAAATCACAACTGATACCCTGTCAACAGATTATATTCCTGGGTGCAAGCTTGAATACAACTGCCCAGATGGCTTTCCTCATGCCAGAGAAGCAAATTCATTTGGTAACGTACTTCAAACAAGTGGCCACAAAAACCCTGCTATCTGCCAGACAAATACTGCAAGCCTTGGAGTTCATGGCCTCCTGCATTCTTCTAATTCCATATGCAAGACTGCATATGAGGAAACTGCAGAGGTACTTAAAGTCTATGGAGTCAACATTGTCACAGCCTGGAAACAATGATTCCCATCATACCTTGCCTACGCCTGGAGTTCCTATAGTGGGCCAGAGGCCTGCCACCAAAACAAGTGACTGCCATTCATACTACCCCCTGTTGCCCAAACCCTAACTACAGATGCATCAGACTATGCATGGGGGGCTCACCTGGCAGGGAAGTGCATTCAGGGCAAATGGAACCCAAATCAAATGCACCTCCAAATCAATCAAAAAGAAATGTTAGCTGTACAGAATACTCTGACCGCCATCAAGGACTACATTCTTCCAGGACAGCTAATGGTAAAGATGGACAACACCGCAGTTATGTGGTACATAAACAAGCAGAGAGGTACACATTCCTACCCCCTCTGCAGACTAGCCATGGCATTGTGGAACACAGCCTTGAGCTACCAGGTGCACCTACAAGCTCAATTCCTGCCAGGAAAGTAGAATACACTGGCAGACGGACTAAGCAGAAAACTTATGGACCCACATGAGTGGCAACTGGAACCATGGATTTTCAACATGTTGACAAGCAAATGGGGGAGCCCAGACATAGATCTATTTGCCTCCCCCCAGAACTACCAGTTAGACAAGTTTTGCACAAGGACTCCCCATAAACAAGCCTGGAAAGTGGATGCTCTCCTTCAGCTGGAAAAACCTATAAGTCTATGCCTTTCCCCCTCTGCCTCTGCTCTCCAAAGTTCTGCTAAAAGTCAAACAGGACAAACCAAGGATGATTTTGATTGCTCCAGACTGGCCACGCCAACACTGGTACCCACTCCTGCTCATTGTGTTGCAAATATCTCCATGGCTCCTGCCTCAGACCCCTTCCCTGCTGTCTCAGCAGGAGAACCAAATTCTGCACCCACAGCTTCCAACACCGAACCTTGCAGCATGGCTAATCACTTAAATTCACCCTTATCATCCCACAGCAGACATGTGATGGATGCCATCTTGGAGGCGAGAAGACCTAGTACTAGAAAGTCTTATGCTGACAAATGGAAAAGATTCTGTGCCTGGAATCACTCTTTAGGCATGAGCACAGCAGTGCCCAATTTACATTAGATTTTGCAATACTTAACTGAGATGCTTCACGAGGGCCTGTCTTCTTCCTCTATTAAAATCCACGCCTCAGCTATTTCAGCTAACTGTAACACAGAACCACCCCTCTTCTCTCATCCTCTGCTCAAGCAGCATCTCAGAGGGGCAAAGAACTTGAGACCACCCAGTAGAGCTCCTACCCCTGCCTGGGACCTTAACTTTGTTTTGGAGAAGCTCACTCTACCTCCTTTCGAGCCAGCTGCTACTGCAGACTTAAAATTTCTTTCTTGGAAACAGCCTTCCTTTTAGCAATCACTTCAGCTAGAAGGATATTTGAATTACAAGCCCTTATGGCAGTGGAGCCTTTCATCATCTTTCATGCAGACAGGGTATCTCTCAGGACCAATCCATTCTTCATGCCCAAGGTGGTTTCTAATGTGGCTCTTAATCAGTCCATTCATTTACCAACCTTCTTTCCCAATCCACAGAACAAAGGGGAACCGATTCTGCATTCCTTGGATCTGTACAGACAACTTAGCTTCTACTTGGACAGGACTAAATTTTGAAGAAAATCCTAAAAATTGCTGGTAGCATTTGCTGCAGGGGCAGAGGGGAAGGCTATTTCAAAACAAACCATTTCTAAATGAATAAGCCATTGCATTCATTTCTGCTATAACCACCATGGAAAACCTATTCCCCAGGGGATCAGATCTCACTTTACCAGGGCTGCATCTACTTCTGCAGCCTTTCTCAGAGGTGTTCCTACCAGGGATATTCTATAAGCTGCTACCTGGAGTTCTGTTCATACTTTCACCAAGCATTATCATTTACCAATTTTCTCTAAATCCAGAGCTGGCTTTGCCACTGCTGTATTGCAGGGCCTTATAGCTGGCCCTAATGCTGTATAAACTCCTCCTCCCAACCATAGCTTTGGAAATCTACCCAAATGTAATGACTGCAACAGTGAAACACAAAGAACATAGTACAGTTGTGTACACTTATCATAAATGTAGATGTTCGAGTGTATTCACTGTTGCAGTCCTGGTTACCCTCCCTCCACCCCCCTACTTTTCTCTGGCTATACCTCTACCTTCCTTTACTATGCTTAAAAGCCTTTCTGGTGTATTTGCTTTTGGTTGGAGGTATAATTTTGTGTGTTTAATTTTATTTGCTCCCCATTAGGGGGCAATTGACATCTGGAGCAAGAAAAACTGATGTAGTGGCGTCGGCTGCATGTTTTATACCCCCTGACGACCTGACGTCATGGAAGAAGGGACAGCAACCGACGCAGGACCCAAGACTTTGTTAATCAGGCCGACTGAAGGCAACCTGCCAGCAGATTACCCAAATGTAATGACTGCAACAGTGAATACACTCGAACATCTACATTTATGGTAAGTGTACACAACTATACTTTCTCTGCTTTGCTCTTTGGCCTCTCTACTGCCCCACTGGTCTTCACCAAATCCCTTGCCCTGTGATTGCTTTCTGCAGGTTTAAGGGGGGATACAGGTCTTTCCTTACCTGGACAACATGCTTATTCAGGCCTCCCCTCCAGAGATCTTACTTCAGCATCTACACTTTGCCGTTTCTCCTCTGTAAAGCTTGGGCTTTACTGTTAATTTTCAAAGGTCATTCTTTACTTCAGGATCATGTTTTTGTGGGTTGCAGGATCCAAACTGTTCCAATGCTGGCATTCCTGCCTCCTCCCAAGGCTTTAACTCTCATTGCTTTTTTTTAATCCCTTCTTCCTCTTGCTTATTTACAGCCAGAGAATTTCTGAGGGCTCTGGGTTTATATTACTTCCTCCATTCCTATGCTTCCTCTATCCAGCCAAGCTCCACGTGAGAAAGCCCCAGTGGTTTCTAAAGTCAGTTTGGCTTCAACATTCTCATTCTTTACATTTTCTAGTCCCTCTACTTCTGTGTCTCAAGCTGGAATTTCAGTGGTGGATTCATCAATTGTCCCTCAATCCAGGGCTTCCTTTTCAACCTCCACTACCCTCTCAGGAATTCTTTACAGATACCTTGGACATGGGATGGGGGGGCCTCCTTTGGCCCTGTGAGGGTGCAGAGCCTTTGGTCGCTTCAACAAAAGAAAGACCACATCAGTGTCAGAGATGAGAGCTCTTTTGCCAGCTGTTCAGGCTTTTATCCTCTTTTCTTTCCAGGGCCCCTCAGGATTCTCAGACAATACCACAGTGATATGGTGTCAGTAAGCAAAGCGAGGCAAAGTCTTATCTCCTATGCAGGTTAGCACTTCAAGTTTGGGAGCTAGCTACCCAGTATCAGATGACCTTTGAGGCAGTTTATATTCCTTCAGATCAGAATGCAGTGCCAGATTCATAACACAATCCCACAAGTAGATGCTTCACAGGGATGTGTTTCTTTGCATTGTCCACCAGTGGAGTGCTCCTCAAGTAGATCTATTTGCCTCCGCTCTGAGCAGACAACTTCCTCTATTTTGTTCCAGAGTCGTTTTGCCTCTGGCCTGTAAAGTGGGTGCCCTGTCTTTTTCCTGGAAGAGGATGTTTCTTTATGCCTTCCCTCCCCATCCTCTCATTCCTAAAGGTCTGTTCAAGATACAACAGTATACTCCCAAAAGCTTGCTGGTGACTCCCTTTTGGCCCAGACAGCATTGGTTCCCTCTTCTGCATCTTGCCAAAGATAGTCATCACAAGTTACATCACGAGGTTGTCCTCGCATAAGACGAGAGATCGCTTATCCTTTCCCACCTGTCCACTCTTCCAGGTGACAATGTGGGCAATAGGGTTTTGGTCCACTGCAGAAATGTTTTTTCTGAGAACATGCTTCGGGTCAGCAGAAGGCCAAGAGACCCCCTACTAGGAAATCTTACTTATCAAATTTCTCATAACCTGGTTCCACTTACCATAGATGTTCCTTTGGTTTGTTATTGTTTGTGTGAATTGCTCAATGCTGGGTTGGCATATTCTTCTGTTAAGGCCCACCTGTCCTCTGTCTCTGCCTGTCTGCCTTTAACTTCCCCTTAAGCCTCTAGATTTGAGGCCAAACAGTTTCTTATAGGCGTCCTTCACATTATGCCTCCAAGGATGCCTGTTCCTCCTTCCTCGAACCTTCATTTTGTTTTAGAAAAATTGACTTGGACTCCTTTTGAGCCTGCTGCTTCAGCTTCCTTACAGCATTGGTTTCGAAAGACTTGTTCTTTTAGCCCTTAGTTTTGCCTGATGGGAGAGCTGCAAGCCCTTGTGGCTGTTCCTCCTTTTTTAGTTTTCCACAAGGACATGTCCTTTCATACTAATCTTTCTTTTATGCCCAGGGTGGATAGTGAGTTGTCTCTTAATCAGTGTATTCATTTGCCCACTTGTTTCCCTTCTCATCAGTCTGCTAGTGAGAATGTTTTGCACACCTTCGATTTGCATAGACAACTCTGATATTGTTTGAATAAGACTAAAGCTTTTTGTAAATCTGAACAGCTTTTTGTTTCCTTTCACCTCAAGTCTGTAGGTTTGGCTCTTTCCATGCAAAATTTCTTCTTGGATATCTAAAGCTATTTCTTTTTGCTACTCTTTTCATGAGAAGAGCTTTCCTTCTGTTAAGGTTCATTCTACTAGGGCTGTGGCTTCTTCTGGTGCTTTTTTCAAGGGTTTAGATAATAATTATTTTCTTGAGGCAGCAACCTGGACTTCTTTGCATACATTTACCAAACATTATTAAGTTGGATGTGATTTATAGGGCTAGAGCTGGTTTTGCTAGGACCATTCTCCATGGCTTTGTAGAGGGCTCTGCTGATCCTTCCTCCTCCCAGTCGTCTTCCTGAGCTATTGCACTCCACTATTCTAAAGAATGCTGTAACAGTGATATGGAAGAACATAGTACAGTTGGGTAAAATCTTACCATAAAAGTAGATGTCCTTGTCTTCACTGTTGCAGTATTCGCTCTATCCCTCCTCCCCCTGGTTATTTTTCTTTCTGGATTTGCTTGTTACCTACTAGTATCTTTAGATTGTTGTTCCTATTAGAGCTTTTCAGTTCTGAGGATGGTACGTCCTGATGTCACCTTTATGCCCTATTCCATGTGCGAGGTGCATATGTGTTGACATATGGTGTAACCATTACAACCTAAAGGGTTTTGTGTACTGGCTGGACATCAGGCTAATCTTGCCTGGAGATCCCTATTTTAAAGAATACTGCAATACTAAAACAGTAAGTGACATGGGTACCATACATATAAAAGAAAATAAACCATAGCAAAATTTTTTGTTATATACATATTTTCCCTTTTCGCAATTGACATTCACTCCGACATTTCATAAATTGCTCATTTCCTTCCTTCCCTCCCTTAAATCCCACTCCTCCTTTGCCACTTCAGTCTTTAGAATTCTAAATTGTCTGACTCTTGTATCTGTTGGCGTCTTTTAATAATATGAAGAACATTACTTGCCAGTTTTCTGTCTTAAAAAGCCAAGCCCTTTCTGAATGATTTAATCGATTCTATTTCCCATGTAAGTAAACATTCTTTAATGTGTTCATATGGCCATGCTGATTCTGTGTCCAAGCCACATACCGCTCCACCTCTTTGATCAAGAAATCTGGACAAAGCAAAAAAGCCCCAAAAATAGGGACACATTTTAAATCCATCCATCAATCCGCAACCCCTTTTCCCATTGTTGCACATGGAATCAGGGATATTTGTTCTTATAAACTTAGAAAGTTCAAAGAATTAAAGCGTTTTACATTAGCATGCATTTTCTGAAGGATATGAAAAAAAAAAACTGCAGATCCAGCAGTTCTAGCAGTTTCTGCTGATAAATCCTCAAGACAGTTGCCTTCATCTGCTCTTTACCCTACTGATGAGGACAATAAATTCATGGATAGACTAGGCAAGAAGGGTCTATACCTTCTCCACCCTGGCTGTTAGAGCCATTAATTACCAAACCCACATGGCTAGGTATGTCTTGGACACCCTCTCCAAAGCCTCTATTCTCCTTTCTGATGTACCAGATTCTCCAGCTAAGACGCAACGTAACACCCTCCTTTCCACGGCATTTCAGATGACTAGGCACTCCATCAAGCACAGCTATGATGCTGTGGAAGCTTCCTCAAAATCTTCAGCTTCGGGCTCTGTTCTGAGAAGATATTCCTGGGTGAGACTACAGCCCCAACCTATTGATGTGCAAACCAAACTGTTAGATGCACCTATTGATAACAAGGCTCTCTTTGGACTAGCTTCAGCAGAACTCCTCAAATCCCTTCAAGATAGGGGGAAGGAATTACAAACTCTGAAGCATTTACTGGTGTCACCTATCCCCAAGTATCATAGGAATTATCCACAAAGGACTTCCTTTGTTAGGAGATAGTCTTCCCACTGTGCTCCACCACAGGCAAAAAGACGGAGGCAAGCTAGGAAAAACTCTACTCCTAGATTCCCTTCCACTGCCTTTCGAAGTTAGTTTGACCAAGCCAGGCCACCTCCACTGTGACCTGAAACCTCTACATCCCAACACTCCTCCCTCCATTCATCTCACCCTTTCCCTACCCTCCAGTGGAAAATCATATCAGAAAACTGGGTTTTCTCCATCATTCAGAGAGGTTATTTTATGACTTAGTGGACTTTGCCCCCTTCCAGGGGATTCCACAACCTCCATCAAACCAGATTCATCTATTTTCCACCATTCTCCAACAGTTACAGGCTCAGGGCACCATAGAAAGGGTTCCTTCTCAGCAAATTAACAGAAATTTTTACTCGGGAATGTTTCTGGTACTAAGGAAAGATGGTCCTTGGAGACCAATCCTGGACTTGTCTGTTCTCAGTCTTTTCCTCTAGGTACATACATTCAAAATGCTCACTTTACATCTACTCTTACCCCCCTCATCCTAAACCAAGCCTTTTATGGTAGCTCTGGATTTGAAGGACACCTGTCTACACATTCCTATATACCCAGACTACAGGAAATTCCTATGCTTTTCAGTAGGTTCCTTGCATTTTCAATTTTTTGCATTACCCTTTGGACTCTCCACTGCACCTTGAGTGTTTACAAAGTGCTTAGCCCCAGCGATTGCTCACTACGGAACTCAGGGTATTTAGATATACCCATACCTAGTCCACCTGTTAATTCTCTATCAGGACCGTGAAACCCTACACCACCACCTACAAAAGGTGACAACTACTCTAGCACAGTTAGGATTCACTGTAAACAAGGGAAAATCCCACCTCACCCCAACTTGAGACCTAATCTTCTTGGGGTGCAGGATCAGCCTGCTACTTCAATCTTATCGCTCTACCTTACGTACCAGCCAGGGAATTCCTGAGAATGTTAGGTCACATGGCATCCCTGATTCCCATATTCCCCCTGGCAAGAGTTCATATGAGAAAGATCCAGTGGGTTCTGAAGACACTATGGAGTCAACACACACACCCTCTGGATACCCCTCTTCCCCCCTCCTATCATGCCTGAAGAAAGAACTACAATGGTGGATTGCAGCTATGAGTCTCAACCAGGGAACCCCCTTACAGGTACCTTCCCTCTTACAGCCGATCTTTACAAATGCCTCAGACATAGAGTGGGGAGCAGTGCTACTGTACAACCACAAACAAAACACTATGCAGTGGAAACGGTCTACACTCCGAGAGACCATATCAACATCAAAGAAATGTGGGCAATTCTTCTAGCCCTACAGACCTTCAAAATAGCCCTACTTCCTGGCACACTGAAAGTAATCGCAGACCATATGACTGTTCTGTGGTACTTAAACAAACGGGGGGGGGGTGAGATCTTTACCCTCTTTGCAGTCTAGCCACACAAATCTGGACGTTAGCACCAGCACTTCATATTCACTTGCTAGCAGTGTACATTCCTTCAACAGAGAATGTTATGGAAGACAATCTCAGCAAAACTTCAACACCCTCTTGTGAATGGATGCTTCACACACAGAGAGGTGTTCCTGGATCTTATTCACAAGGGGGTATTCCGCAAGCAGATCTGTTTGCCTCCTCCCAGAACAGACAGGTGCCTATGTTTTGCACAAGGGAGCCACATCCTCAAGCTTGGAATGTGAATGCCTTCTCTTTTTCTTGGCTGCGGTTGTCTCTCTATGCCTTCCCCCCTTCACACTAATTCAGAAGGACAAACCAAAGATCCTGCTGGTGACCCTTTTTGGCCAAGACAGCATTGGTTTCCCCTTCTCCACCTTTTAGCCAAGGGAAATCTTCACAGGTTATCCCACAGATTAGACCTACTCCCACAGGACAGGAGATCCCTATTACAGCCTTAGGTGACCAATCTCAAACTGACCTTATGGGTGATGGGGTTCTAATCCCCTTCAGATACCTGTTTTCAGTGGGCATACTCAGTGTTCTGCAGGAGGCCAGAAAGCCTAGTACCAGCAGAAATTATGTCTCAAAATGGAAGAGATTCTCCAGGTGGAGTCAAAAGAAAAAACAGGACCCTTCAACCATTCCTGTACCCAAGGTCCTTTCTTACTTGTGTGAGCTCCTTCATTCAGGATTAATGTAGTCTTCAGTTAAGGTCCATTTGTCTGTCATTTCTGCAGGTCTGCCTTTGGTCCCTCCTTTGGCATCAAGGTTGGAGGTCAAGCTGTTCCTGAAAGGGGTACTCCACATCAGACCCCCCCCCCCCTGCAAACCAGTACCTCCACCATGGGACTTAAGTTTTGTACTTGAAACACTTACCTTGCTACCTTTTGAGCCAACACACTCAACATCCCTAAAACTATTTACCTTGAAAACAGTACTGCTAGTGGCCCTTGCATCTGCCAGGAGGGTATCTGAAATACCAGCCCTGATGGCCATCCCTCCTTATCTTCCATTAGGACTTAACCCTTCCTTCATGCTTAAAGTGGTTAATAAGCTCTCACTAATTCAGACTATTAACATTCCTGTTTTCTACCCCCAGCCTCAAAATTCCTTAGAAAGGACTCATTCATTCCTTAGAAGCCCACAGATAACTTGGGTACTACTTAGACAAATCCAGACCTATTAGAAAGTCTGACCAGCTGCTCATTTCCTTCCACCCAAGGACTTTAGGGAAGGCAGTCTCTAAACAGGCCATCTCTTCCTGGATCTCTAAGGCTATTTGTACATACTACTCCAGTCATGGCAAAGTGTTACCTGGACTTCTTAAAGCCCATTCAGCCAGGGCAGCTGCCTCCTCAGCTGCCTTTTTCAAGGGGGTAGACTACGCCCCTGTCTTAAAAGCTGCTATTTGGGCTTCAGTTTATACCTTTGCCAAGCATTATAAACTGGATACTCCAGAGCTAGAGCTGGGTTTGCCAGATCTATCTTACAAGGTCTAATTGACCAGGGACCACATACCTCCACCCAGGCTCATAACCTAAAAGCTTTGGTACTCTCCCTACTGTGATGAATACTGCAACATGGAAGACAAGGCATAGAACAGTTGTGTAAGAACTTACCATAACCTTAGATGTCCTTGTTTTCCGTATTGCAGTATTCAGTCCCTCCTTCCTACCCACTGTTTTGTTACTCTCATTACCTTCTTCAACGGTTAGTTACCTCTGGGACATAGTCCTTCATCCAGTTAGCCTCAGCAGCACACACAGGCTATCAAGTACCCTATGGTCTGGTCTTCATCCGAGTCTGAAGGGAATTCCATTTCTTTCCTTCTTGTATGCGGCAGTCCATTCTAAAGGGGGTACATGCAGACGTCACTTTTATAGCCTATGTCGGTTTATGGCTCTGACCTAAGACGTTCCACATACCCCCATGCTCCAAAGACTTTGGTATACTGGCCGGATGTCCAGTGCTACAGGCAGCAACCTCCCTACTGTAATGAATGCTGCAACATGGAAGAGAAGGACATTTAAGGTTATGGTTCATTCTTGCACAACTGTTTTTTCCTTTTACAAAAAGTGAAGTGTCAGGAAGATTCAAAGGAGGAAGGGAACCTTTCAGAAAAAGGCGTAGTCCAATAATTTGAAATGACTATTGCAGTATTCCTACCCCAGCCCTGCCACTACCTTAGATCTGCCCAGAGCTTGTTTTTTCCCCTTCCTTTTTGGCATCAGATTGTTTCAAACAAATGGGTTCTAAGAGTTGTTCAGTAGGGTTGCAGATGTTGCTGGGAAACCTCTGCCCTTTTCAAGGGATTTCCCTTCATCCTGCAAATCGGACTTGCCTGTTTCCCGCAATCCTGAAACACATTCATTCTTTGGGATTAATAGAACCAGTTCCCACAGATCAGTGTGAGAAAAGTTTTTATTCAATAATTTTTCTCTTGCAAAAGAAAGACCCCCCTCTTGGAGACAAATTCTCAACCTGTCTTTTTTCAACCTGTCTGTAAAAGTTCCAAAGGTCAAAATGTTGACCCCAAAAACATTGTTACCGCTTATTTTTCCTCTACGTTTTTTTTTTTTTTTTTTTGGTAACTTAACACATGAAAGATGCTTCTCAATGCATTTCTGTTTGCAACAGAGTTCAGAAGTTTCCTAAGGTTTTCTCTCTGGGTTACACTATCTGTTCTCTACATTACCCTTCAGGTTATCTACTACTCCAGGAGTCTTCACAAAGTGTCTTCCCGCTGTGCTCGCCTATTGCAGACTGCAGTATATTCACATTTTTCTTATTTAGATGATTTGCATATCTTTGCGAAGTCTTTCTCAAAGTGTCACGAGTCCCTTAAATGGGTGGGAAACCTTATTCTAGGATTCCAGGTCATCATTTAAAAGGCTTCCTTGATTCCTTCCTACAGAATAATGTTCCTAGGGTTCCTTATGGAATTTTCCATGAAAAAAAGCATTTCTTCCTCAGGAAAACATGGACCTGTATCTGGAATTGTTCCAGAGGTTCTCATTTCAATCTAACATTTGCAAGAGAATCCCTCAGGATACTAGCATTCAAGACTTCCATGATTCTCCTTATCTTCTTTGCCAGATTAGACATGAGAAAAATTCACTGGTTCATTGAAACATTATGGTCCCAAAATCTTGACTGCTTGACATTTTAGTTCCATTGCTGGACTTTGTGAAAAGTGAGTTGCTTTGGCAGTATGACCAGATGTTCTTGAATCCATATATCCCCTTTTTCTCTGACTACCCCTGCACAATCTATATGAAACAGATATCCTACCATAAACAGAAACATAAAAAGGGCCATGGATGAATATGAATCTGTTGTTCTGTTAACTTAGTAGGTAAAATTTTCAATAAATTGTCCTTGATTTGAGGCCTTTGTCCCTGATACTGCATAAGATATTAAGCACTTATGTTTGCATTATTTGGTTGTTCTTTGTTATAAATGTCATAATCTTTGTTGGAGCCAAATTTAGAAAATCATTTATCTAAAAATTCTAATGCTTGCTTAATACGTATTATTTTTTTCTTTATAGTTTATTCATAGTTTCAAATGTCTGACCTTAGTGCTCAAAGGAAAAAAAAAACAAGTCACGTTCTGGCTCAGAAGTGCAAGTGCTGTCTTGTCAGTAATATGTCCTTAGTTTCCTTTTCTCCTTTCCTGTTATTGGCTACTACTTATATGAACTTCCTTAGTGGTATGAGGAAGAGAATCACCCTGTCAGGAATCCAATATCTCTCCCAAGGTTTTGGAGGGGCACACATGCACTCACCCTGATCATATCAAAGTTTTAAGAGAAAAATGAAAGTGTTTTGGTCAAATGCTGATGCAGACATCTAAGGTGCACTGCATTGTAATATTCCCTTGTTAAGTTTCTCTGATTGGTAGACAGCTGTATGTTTATATATATCCCATCAAGCAGCTTTTTAGCTTTCCCAGAAATGTTATGCAGAACAGTTGCGTAGCTTGCTTAGAAGCCACAGCCTTTTTTAAATATTTGCTTTTTTTTTTCTTTTCTTGTGTAGTTGTGCACAGCTCGCGCTCTCGTCTCTTTCTGTTAAACTCCTATGTTTAGTTCAAAGACTAAATCCAAACTTATGTACTTGTCAGACAAAACAAAACTGGACCATTGATCATTACATCTTGTACATTAATACGGATTGCTGACCTCCAGAAATTCAATTGCAAGAATAAGAATGGTGCGTGAAAGTTCAGCGAAGCATTATTGTTTACATTGTTTAACCTTCAGATTGTTAATCATTGTGTGTGACTTCTGCTCCCCACTGCTTGTTTGTCTCTCTGTCACAACCAGTATATAGTCATCCATTTGTTCATGTCCCTCTTGCAGCATGCCTCTGTTGCAGATCAGTATTTTTTTTTTTTTTTTGGACGGGGGGGGGGGGGGGGGGATTTGACTTAGCTACTTAATATTTTAAAAGAAGACACAGAACCACTGTTGGGTGGAGTGACTGAGTGCCACAGTTTTGCAAGTAGAAATTGAGAGAATCAAACCCAGAACTAGTGGGCGAAGGTCATTAAGAGATCATAGTTAACCCACTGAGCTAAGCAGTCCCACAACTTATTTATTGAAGCTCCCTTTGTTTTCATTTCTTAATGAATTAATAGCTAAGTAACCATTACAGTGCAGTAAAACCACCTTGATTTCAGTGACTAGGATCACAGGTGAAAAAAAATGAAAGGATCTGTGCAGTCAGTAACCATGAGATAATGGTTACAGCTTTTTAATACTTTATCCTTTTTGATTTGATGGTGCATAAATAATTTTTTATATGACTTCTTCACTGTAAAAGGTCACTTTATAAAGAATTGTTGATTAATATGTACTCAAGGATAATGAGGTATAATACTGGCTTGTATAAGAAATCCCTCCTTGTATTGTAGTGAGAATCCATAGTTGAAAGATGGAGGTAGAGTTTAAGTAAAATCAGGATTAAATTGTAACTTAAACTAAGAACTGAAAATTAGATTTGACTTTGAGAAGTTCTGTTGTATTATAGCATAGAGAACGAATCCGTCACTGTATCCGTCTTTCTAAATTTGCAGTTCTTGCCGGTGTTTCCAAGACAGGCTTTGAGCGTTTGCCATTACATGAAGGGGTTCTTGACACTGTGACTTTCACATACAGTTCTGCTTTTGTTAGACCATTGCTTAGTGCTGTGGATATTTGCTTCAGTTGGCAATAAGCAGTGTTTGTTTTTTAACAATACTGCAACAAATCCTTTATATGAAGTAATAAAATGGAAAAATGACTTATGAATTGGTCTCCAGTAGTACCACTGCCAGCTGTGGCAAGATTGTGAAAAAGATCACCGTCTCGTTTGATGCTTTTGAGACATGTAATACACATTTGAACAGCCACAGCTCTTTCATAACTGCTGTTCCACAAACCACTGTAGCTGTTGTTTTCTGCTGCATTGAGGAGTTTCATTCTTAAATAATTTCCCATGTCTTGTCCATGCAGACAGTGTCGTAATTGTCGAATTAAAAAGTCTATTCATTCAGTTTCATTTTTCGTTTGCTTGATTGCTTATGCTTCCTTATTCTTGGCTTATGCTGTAACACTGAACTGATAAGTGTTTTATTGCAAACTTATTTTCAGTTTTTTTTTTTTTATTTTTGATTGTGTAGTACAGTTTTTCAGGAGGTGATGCTTACATTAGTAACGTGGTTAGCAGAACTACTAGAGGCGTGCTTTTTTTTTTTTTTTTGACAAGGGGGCGGGGGGGGCTTGTGAAATGTTGCTTGCTATTCCCTAGTGACTGTCCTTTACATGCAGAGCAGTATGGTCAATGTGCTCTGTAGGACCAATACATAACCTGGTGTGCTTATAAGAACTTGTACTTCAGATTCTGACTAGTAGGGATTTCAAAATATGTGTAACTGTTCAGAAAGAAATTCTTACCAGTTGGAATCTGTCAGGCAGTTTGTCATTTATTTCTGTGCAGAGTCTGCATGATCTCCCTGTGGTCGCGTGGGTTTCCTCCATGTGCTCCAGTTTCCTCCCACATTCCAAAGACATGCTCTAGGTGGATTGGACACTCTCAATTAGCCCTAGGTGTGAGTGTGTGCGTGTGTGTGCCTTCTGTGGAAGATTGGGCACCGGGCTGGCAACTCGACACTGTAAAACTCCACTGCCAATCATGAGCGGACTGGTGATCCACTGTGGCGACCCCTAACCGGGAAAAACCAGAAGAAAAAGATTTACATTTACTTTATTTATTTATTTATTTATTTATTTATTAATTTACATGCATGGCATATTAAAAAAAATTGTTATATTTTTTATGTAGGCAAAAACAATTGGCAAAAAGTACAACTAACCGTCTCTATATTTATTTACCAATTAATTTACGCACTCTACATTCTGCAGTCACATTTGTGCACAAAACCTTGATTCCCAATGAGCTGGGATCCACTTTCTTGAACAGTTATTCACAGAAACATAAAGAACTCTTAGTGTGGAGACTGATCAGTTTCAATTTTGTTTTTTCTGTTAAAATATATATATATATATATATATATATATATATATATATATATATATATATATGTATGTATATATATATATATATATATATATATATATATATATATATATATATGTGTATGTATGTATATATATATATATGTATATGTATATATATATATATATATATATGTATATGTATATATATATATATATCTTTATAAAATATCAAATCCACACTGATCCCAGCAGTCCTTTTTAGTCATTTTTTAATAGCAGACTATTAGTTAAGTGCTGTGCCATCAGATTTATATTACAGGTGATTTCCTTGTCTCTGGAAACGCTGGTATTTGAGTTCTATCATCAAGCAGGTACATATGTGAAGGCAAAGTGCACAAATCTATAAAAAACCCACTAAATAGGATAACTGTCTCCAAACGTGTGAGAATTTTTACTGGCTCCTAAAGTCTTGTAATTTAAGAATTTTAAGGTATGTAATACATAGTAGTTAAGGTCTCTTTCTTTGTGGTGAGGCAGAGTAGTAGTGAGGAATAATGTTAGGGCTTTTGTTCAGAATAGTACAGCTGAGAATTCTCCCTGAATGATTCAGCAGTCTGTATGTTCTACCAGAGGAGAAGGCAGGATGGGACAAAGAAGGCTACCATCCTGGCCACTAAGTGTTAAGGGGTACGATTGGCAGATAGTGACTGGTCTGTAGTGCAGTACTTGCATTCATTCATTTCTGTACTGGTATTTCTGAATTCTGATGTTGAAATTAATGCTGATAACTGCTTTTGCAGTTGGGACTCAAGTGCTTTGTATGTGCTAGAAGTGTGTAAATTGTAGCAAGCTACTTTTTTTTTTTGTTTTTGCTTTTTTTTTCCTCCTCTTCCACTTGGACAAATGGACCTGGCTTGCTTCAGTGTCAGGAGTGCCAGATTGTGGAGCAACACAATGCACTAAATGAGATCTATAGCTGTGTCTCCCACACAAAGCAAAACAAAACATCAAGCGAAAACTGACATGGGCTAGTGTGAGCCCTCCATAAAGCCATTGTTAATTGCTGCCATTCTGAATTTGCTTCACTGCACTTTGGTCATTTGGATATGATTTTTTTTTTTGTTAGTTGTTCATTGGTCAGTTTTGGTCTGAAAAATGTTCACGTATGTATGAAATGTGCTTTAAAAGGCAATCTGATGTCAATTTTCATTTTATCGTTGACGTATGGGTTTGGTTTGGATATCTGAACTGAATCGGCAGTTACTACAGCTCGTGCTGATCAAAAATTCTTGAGCTTCAGCTATACCTACAGTCCCCCTCTCCCAATTACCTTAGATCGCGTTTGCCAGTTTTTTGGACAAATGCATTCACCAGAGCTCTCGAGCTTAGTTTTTTATCCTTGGGTAATTTTCCTCTTATTTTCTCAAGTTTTTCTACCTTTTCACTGTTTATTACCTTTCTCTTTTCCTGTACCCTTTATCAACTGTTCACTGTTCCCATACCATACACTCAAGCATATTTCTCTGCTGTCATCGTTGATGTTCTCTTTTCCATACACTTGATAGTTCCTTCCCTCTTCTTGTCATATTAAAAAAAAAAAAAAAAAAAAAAAAAAAAATTTTTTTTTTAATTTAAAAACTAACCTATCATGTGATGATGTCAATCTTCATCTTTTATTGACTTGTGGGTTATGGTTCCGATCCTCGGAACCAATCCGGCTGTTATAAAGCTCGCGTCAGCCAAAAAAAATCTCTCTAGCTACTAGTCTACCCACAATGCACTTCTCTACATTACCTCAGATCTCATTTACCGGTCTTGCAAATAAGGTGCATCAGCTGACTCTCTCTTAGCTAAGTACCTTTATAGTTATTTTATACCTAATTTCTTACGTTTTTCCTGTGAAAGTTTTCATCTCTTACTGGTCTACCCATGAGTGTTTCTTTTACCGCTGGTATTTCTTTCCCCTACCATCGCTAGTAGTCTCTTCTTTCTCTTTACTGCTTGGTAACTTTACTACCGTTGTTGGTAGGTTTTTTTTTTCCGGACAGTGGTACTAGTGTGGATTAACAGTTTTTTTTTCCATTAACTGTGTGAGCTTTCTTTCCAACCCTCCTTTTTTGTCCTTCTGCCTTTCTAATTCCTTTTTTATAGAAAACGGCAGAAAAAACAAAATCCTGTACAACAGGCTTTAAGCAATGTTCTGAGTGTGGCAGGAAAATGCCAAACTCGGGTACTCAAGAAAAATGGGTATACTGTTTGGGTGTACCCTGTTTGAGTGTTGATTGCTCTATCTGCCAGGGTTTCAGTAATGGAACCCTGGCAAAGAGAAATAATAAACTGATCCTGAAAGGGCTCCTTAAAGCCCCTTTCGAGGGAGCCTTGTCCAACGCCAACCAGTCACCTCTAGCCTCTGGAACAAAGTCCTCTCATTCAGTGCTGATGTCTCCATTGGCACAGTTTGTCAAGAAACACAAGCAGGCTTCCAAGAGTTCATCTTTGGAAGTGAAAGTTAAGGTTCCGAGACTCTTGGAGCATACAATATCTCCGGCACTGAAAACTTCACTGGTGCCTCATACACCGGCTACAACACTTATTTCAGCTATACCTTCCATGGCTCTGACCTTGACCACAGCTCCAACATCAGTGCCTACTACCACTCCAACCACTTTGGTACCCATTTCACACATGGTGCAAACGGTGCCAAAATTAGTTTTTTTCCATGAAACCCAGGTCTATCTATTCTCCATCCCTGGACCCGTTACATGGTCAGCTCCCCAGTCCACTGCTGGAGGCCAGATTCACCTAGTTTATCCATGCACTCCACCAGAAGCCTTTTTGAGGTATATAATGTGAGGTTGGTGGATCAGATCTTGACAACCCAGGGTCCGAGAGCCCCTGAAAGACTCCTCGACGTTCCACCCAGTCAGAGAGTTCAAACAGCAATAGAAATACAAAAGCTGCTAAAAAAAAGTCATCCAAGAAGTCCTACCAGACCATTTAGGTTCCATTTTTTACTCAAGATTCTTTTTAGTGCCAAAGAAAACACGGGACTGGAGATCAATTGTGGGTCTCCATATTCTAAACAAATTTGTCCAACAATCAAAATTCCGGATGGTCACGATTCAGTCTATTCTCCCCTTCTTAGAACAAGACTATTGGATATGCTCTATCGAATTTCAAGACGTGTATTACCACATGAAGGTGAGGAAATGCTCAAGAAAGCTTCTCCGCTTCTGAATGGGAGCCAGTCATTTCCAATTCAGAGTGCTGCTCTTTGGTCTCATCACAGAACCCAGAGTGTTCACCAAATGTATGGCAGCAGTCGCAGCATATTTGAGGCTGCACGGATTCCTAATGTTTCCTTACTTAGATGACTCTGAAGCGGGAGGCTATGGTTCAAAAAGTCCCAAGGGCCTTTCCAGGACTCCCCTGGTAAAGACATTCCCTGGGACAGAGGGGGAAGTAACAGTGGAAGACGCCATCCTAGAGGGAGAACTGGTCACATAACCAAGGGTGCAGAGATACCTTTTCTGTTAGCTCCTACCAGCATTCCTGAATGGAAGCCCGGTTGCCTTCCTCTGGAGGCAGTCTGAGGATGATTATCACTACACCAATCTGCCTGGCTACAGATAACATCTGACAAATTGGTGCAGGGTATCTTTTCCAGAGGTGACATTATTCCCCTTTCCTAAAACACAAAAAAAGACTCCCGGACATTCTACCCAGTCACAGGGAAGCAGCAGTAGTAGAAATGCAAAAACTGCTCGAAAAAGAGTCACCCAGAAAGTCTCACCAGACCAAAGAGGATCCGGGTATTACTCAAGATTCTTTTTAGTGCCCAAAAAGACAGGGGACTGAAGATCCATTTTGGATCTCAGCCAGTTTAACAAACCAAATTCTGAATGGTTTTGGTACAATCTGTACTTCCATTCTTGGAAAAAGTCGATTGGATGTGCTCTGTAGATCTTCAGGATGCATATTGCCATATAAAAATGGTCAAACGCTCCAGGAGATTCCTGCACTTCTGGCTGGGAGCCAGTCATTTCCAGTTCAGAGCACTGCCCTTTCGTTTCACCACAGCCCCCAGGATGTTTACCAAACCATGGCAGTTGTAGCAGCTCATCTCAGACTGCAGGGATTTCGAGTTTTTCCTTATCTCAAGCACTGGCTTCTTACTGCTACTACCATGCGTCAACTAGAATGGGCAAGAGATTACACTCTGAATCTTTGCACTTCTTTAGGCATTTCAATAAATTACAAAAAGTCAAATCTGCAACCTACGCAGCAACTGGAATTTATTGAAGCTGTGTTAAATACAGTTACAAGACTTGTTTCACTCCCAGTAGAAAAGCTTCAAAAGATCAAATCACAAGTAAACCATATTATTCAGAACAGAAGTGTTACAGCCAGACTAATCCTACATGCGCTAGGCTCGATGGCAGCCTCTATTACTCTAGTTCCCTTAGCCAGATATCCCATGCGAATTCTCCAGTGGCTTCTGCCCTCCCAGTGGTCCTTAATGAATCAGCCCATGTTACTTCACATCTTGATCACCAGTCGCTGCAAACAAGACCTGTCGTGGTGGCTCCATTCCAACGAGATTCGTTTGGGGGCCGTTCTTTCATCCTTCCACAGCCCCAAGCCATAGTGACCACAGATGCTTTCCAGATAGGGTGGGAGGGATTATCCGGGAAGGACGGTCCAAGGCACTTGGTCCCCACTGGAGGCCAGTTTACACATCAGTGTTCTAGAGTTGCGGGCGGTGCTGTTAGCATTGCAGGCATTTCAAGAGGTCCTTCCTCTAGGAACAGTGGCAATCCAAACTGACAGCATATCTGTAGTCTGGTACATCAACAAACGAGGAGGAACCAAATCTTACCAACTTTGTCGAAAAGCCCTCAGTTTGTCAATAGGCAATTTCTTCCAACGGCTTTCTTGTGGCAACACATATTCCGGGGAGCTCCAAAGTAATAGCAGACAGGCTAAGCAGAATTGTTTTGATGCCTCATGAGTGGTCTATCAATCCTGTGGTGACGGAAAAGAGCTTCTATCTTTGCGGCCAACCTTGCTGTGATCTCTTTGAATCCCCACTGAACAACAAGTGCAGCAGTGGTTTTCCCTGATCACACCTCCGGGGAAGTCACTGAAAGATGCTCTTCTCCACGATTGGCCTGAAAGATGCTCTTCTCCACGATTGGCCCCCTGGTCTCCTGTACGCCTTTCCCCCGCCTCCCCTGATATCTCAGTTTCTAAAGAAAGCCAAGAGGTCGAAGAACATTGTAATCCTGGTTATTACTTTTTCCAGTCACAAAATGAAAAGTTTAACAGCTTTTGCCACCACAGCAGGCTAGCAATTTGCCTCAGCTACAGGTGGTTGATTCTACTGTAGTTATTTATTGCACCTTAGACCACTTATCTTTTACCCCAGATCCCTCTGGTGCAGAGCCTAAGACAACTATGAACTGGGAGTTAGCCATGTCCTCTGCCACTGCTGGGGTCTTCTCAGTCGGCAAGGAAGAGACACCCATTGGTTCTGGGAGAGGGAACAGGGATGGCTTCCTTATTGTGTCAGAATTCTGTGCCCATCCCTAGGGAAGTTGCTGCTGCCATTAATAACATGGCTGGTCCCTTTTTTCCTATCAAAAAGAAACTGAAAACTAAGCATGTGATGTGCACTCCTTAGATTTCCTTGGACAAGAGTAATTTATTGGATCTGGCTCACTGTGTAGTTCAGGCTATTGTTCCTTCTTATAAAGTAGTTTCTTGTAAAAGAAAGAGGGATATACCCCTTTCCTAAAGAGATTCAAGATTGAGTCTGAACAGGAGGATGAAGGGACAAATGCAGGTTTGTTTCTCCACAGGTCTTTGATTCAGACTCTGAGGAGAGCTCCGTTTCTGATTCTCCCTGTGGGGGTTTCTGTTTTATTTTTTATTTATTTATTTTTCTGAGACTGTTGCTGTAGCATGCTAGTGTTTTCAGTGCGAGAACACTGGTTTCTCAGTCACTCAAAGTACATTGAGTTGCTGGAGAAGGAATTTTCAGAACCTACGTACATTCCTCTTTTCTCTCTGCTTTAAAGGTTGTGTGATTTCTGTCTGCAGTTTTCCTTATAGTCATCTAGCTGCCCCTAAAAAGGCAGATAGGATTTTTAAAGTTCTTTAATCTTTTATGTTTTTACACACTATTCCCAAACCTGACCCAGCAGCTATACTGCTGTTAAACAGTTCTGCTCTTTCTAATAACAATGGGAAAATTATTGGTAAGTATGGGAAAAAAGTGGTATTCTTCTGCAACTTTGATTTTAATAATTTTGAGTTGTCAGGCTCGTACGTTAGTTGTGAAAGTGTAAGGAGTGAGAACAAATCTGCTTTAAATAATTTACTTTATTCTATTGCACGTCATTACTTATTGTTTGCAGTGTGTGTGTTCTCTGTTCATAATTCTAGGGATATTTTAGTATAGCTGTGGTAGTGTAGCGATTAGCATTGTTGCCTCTCCGGTTCGATTCTCGGCTGGAATGCCTACTGTGTGGAGTCTGCATGTCCTCTCCACAGTCACATGGGTTTTCTCTGGGTGCTCCGGTTTCCTCCCACATTCCAAAGACATGCAGTAAGTGGACTGGACACTCTAATTTGGCCATAGGTGAGAGTGTGTGTGCTAGTGAGTGGTACAAACGAACTACAGTGGCAGGGATAGCCACCCGGTGGTGTAAATTTTGGCTCAAGATGATTGTCACTGTTTAAGTGACACCCTGACCCCATGTGCAAAATGGGAAAAGGGGTTGAGGATGGATGAACTTTTAGGGCTATTTCCACTGGTACTGTTCTGGGGGGGGTTGCATTAATGCCTTCTTAGAATCTCTCAAGTAATGTTAAGAATTAGATTTTAAATTCCCCTCTGGGTAGAGATTTAGTTTTTGACCCTCTGTTGCAGAGGTGATCAAAATGTGTGATGAAAGAGGTAAGCTGATTCAGGCAGTCTCTAAGATTTTTCAGCCCTCATTTTCCAAATTTTCTAAGGGATCTCGAACTCCTCATCCAGTTTTGGCAAAAAGCATAATAAACAGTCTCAACAAAATGCAGGCAAACAAAGGTTTCAGAAGAAATGGCAAAGGGGTTCCAAAAAGAAGCCTTGAACCTCCGAAACCAAGGACAGTCCCAACATGTGTGAATGACCATGGAAGAGAACTTGTATTCCCACCTTGGCCCCTTTTTTTCTTCCAGAAGCTCTGAATCTCCAGTTTTCTCTTTGGCAACAGATGGTTTCAGACTAATGTGTTCTGAAGATCATTCAGTATGATTACAGATGGCAGTGAGAGGAAATTCCTCATTTTCAGGAGAGATCATCCTCAAGATCAAACTGTTTCCTCTGGCTTGTCATTACATGCTGTCCCAAGGAATAATACAACCAGTTCCCAGACGGGGAACAGATTTTATCCAAGGATGTTCTTGTAGCTAAAGAAAGAAAGTACTTGGAGACCAGTTCTGGATTTTTCATTCCTAAACCTGTTTGTGATAGTGCCCACATTCAAAATGATATCACGTCACAACCTGGTACTACTACTTCCCCTTTCACGTTTCCTGGTAACACTAGACTTAAAAGATGTTAATCATCATATCCTTAGTCATTCTGATTTCAGATGTTTAAGGTTTTTTGCGTCTAGATCGCATTATCATTTCTCTCTGCCTTACCCTTTTGACTGTCCACCGAACATGTTCACAAATGTCTAGCTCCAGCGTATCCACATTTTGATAACTTGTTTATCTTTGTAGAGTCTTTGTCAAAGTGTCAAGAATCTTTCTCTTCAGTGAGAGATCTCTTACATAAGCTGGTATTCCAAGAGAACATTCAGAAGTCTTTCTTTCTTGACTCCTTAACATTGGACTGTGTTCCTTGGGTGTCAAGTACACACCTCAGTTCAAGAGAAATTTTCTTCCACAGGACAAACTAGATCTATTTTCCACTGAAACTTTGCTCATTGCAAGGGAGCACTTACGGATTTTGAATCTCATGGTTTATATGATTCTCATGATACCCGTGGCAAGACTCCACATAAGGGCGCAGTAGCATCTGAAATCTCTCTGGTCCCAGCACCAACACCCTTTATCTTTTCAAATCCCATTGATAGAGTTTAAAAGTGGAGAAATCATTTGGTGGAGACAACAGATATCCTTAAATCTGGGTCTCCCTTTTCTCACTGTTACAAAGTAGTCAGTCACCACTGACACTTCAGACTTTGATTGGGGAGCAGTTTCAGGAGGGATAGGGTACATGGATTGTGGGACACCAGGGACAGATGCAAAAACATAAATATCGAGATGCTTTACTTGATCATGATACTCAACTCTCTGACTTGTTGGTCCCTGTGACCTCTAAGTTGTTACAAACAATATCTCAGTCATGTGATGCACACTACAGGTATCTTACATTCATTCAGAGCAAACTTATGTGACCGACAAGATGAGCAGACCCTTGCAAATGAAAACTAGTTGAGGGGGGTCTTCCAAGGCTTGATCCATCTATAGAGAGTTCCTCAAGTAGACCTCTCTGATCAATCAACAGGCAAGGTTGTATTCCAGGATTCCATGCAAGAAGGCCTGGAACATGAATGCTTGTTACTTTCTTTTCTTTGGACAGGAATGTTCCTATCTGCTTTCCACTCATATGTAGGGTATTTCTGAAGATTCAGAAGAAATCCCCCAAGATTTCTGTGACTACTACTTTCTGGCCATGCAACCTTCTTTTGAAAAATGCCAGGGGCAGTTACCACACACTTCCTCACAGACTGGATCTCTTCACACAAGAGCAGGGGTGTTTGATGCACTCCGACATCAATCAACTTAAGTTGACTGCCTGAATGATAGGGTCTTTATTCCTTGTAGGCATCTGCTTACTGATGATGTGCAGCAGGTACTACTGGAGGTGAGAAAGCCTGCTTCTAGAAAATCATACATTAACAAATGGTAAAGGTCGTCTTGTTGGTGCCAGCAGGATAACCATCACCTGTTTAGGGCTAGTTCTCTAGTAGTACTACATTTGTTTGAGTTACTGTTGTATGGCCTTTCTTATTCCTCTGTCAAGGCTGATTTATTGGACATTTTAGCATGTCTTGCTCATGAGTCCTCCTCTTTCAGTGCAATCTGATGTCAAAATTTTTTGAAAGGGGTTTTGCAAAGTAAACCATTGGCCCCTTCTTGGGATCTTAATTTTGTTAGAGAAGCAAACACTTCTCTAGTTGAATCTGCGAACATGGCTGACGAGTTTAACATGAAAAATTGTTTTTTCTGATTAATGTGACCTCTGCAAGAAGAGTGTCTGAGTTGCAACCTGTTATGGTGAGTCAACTCTCTCATTTTCCATGGGGACAGTGTTTCTTTTAGAACTAGTCCTTTTATGCCTAAAGTGTTATTCAAGTTTACTTTAAGCAAAACTATCCATCTCCCCGTTTTGTTTCCTGAACTTAAGAATGAAGGAGAAAGGATAGGATACTGCATTCCTTGGATGTCTACAGACAAGACAACTCTGGTGCTATCTTGACGGAACTAAATCTTTCTGATCTTCGAATCAATTGTTCCCCTCATGGTATAGAAAGGACAGCCTGTGTAAACAAAACTCTTCTAGGCTGCCTCAAGGCCCACTGTACCATGGCCTTGGCTTAAGGGATGAATTCTAGAAGTCTTCAAGCTGTTACTTGGTCCTTTGTACAAAGGAATAAAATGGACCTGAAGGACGACTAGCCTAGTTCATACTTATGAACCCAAGTCGTTTTTCTCTTTTTGTGCTCGTATTAACAATTCCATTTTGGTATAGACGGGCATTGCCCATCCCATGTTTGACAATTATATATTACCCATAATAAGAATAACTGGGATTATGCCATAGATAATTTGAGAGGACCATGCATGGGATAAAACATTTAGGAGCTGCCATTAATAGTACAGGGGCAGTCTTGTGGTAAATGTTCTGTTTCCCATATATAGAAATAAGATGCACTTGAATATGAGTGGGATGAACTTTGTTTTATGAGGGTGGAGAGTCTGTTCCAGAGCAGCGGTATCCTCTGTGAGATGTACCTGTCCCTCCAAATCATTGTGTTGATGCTGCAGAGGAGGTTTACATCCTTAGACTGATTATTTCTGATGCCATTTGACTTGCTGATGTGCATTAAATTCATTATTTCTGGGTCAGAAGATGTCTTACATACCAGATGCAGGTCACGTCTTAGCAGTCTGTAGGATACCAAGTATAGTGATCGTGATTTGAGTCTGTCCATGTAGGACATTTTTTTAGGCCTTGTATACTTTTAGTAAGGTATCGCTGTAGGTGTTCCAGTTGTTGCATGTGACTGTACAGCTACATGCCAAAGGGCGCATTATATTCAATGGTGGGCCTAATGAGGGCTGAGCAAATGGGGGCAAAGACATCCCTAGATGTAGACACAATCCCTTTGTTTGTTTTAAGCTGTGCAATATAGAAGGAACGTCTTACAACAATGGAAGCATGTTGGTCAAAAGTTAGGTCACTATCCACATTTCCCAAATTCTGAACAACTGGGTCAACCGTTAGGGGTGTATTGTTAATGTGGTAGTTCTGTGGGATAGATGAGTTCCCAAAGGATATAATAATGCATTTTTTGGCATTTAGTTTCAGTCCACTATTTTGCCATTAGTTATTTATTTGGGACAAACTTTCCTGCAGGATGGCTAAGTCATTTGGGGATTCACTGACTACTCCTAGCTTGCAGTCATCCACAGACTTAAGTCAGCCAGGGCCCTTTGGTATTGGCTTTTATTTCTGAAAAGTAGATGCCAAGCAGGAGAGGTCCCGGCATAGAACCCTGGGTGGACTCCACTGGTGGGCTGTTTGTAGAGGTAACTTCCCATATTTTGATTTCCTGTTTCTTGTCTGTGAGCCAGTTGGTAATCCAGTGGGTGACATGGAGGTTTTTCCAGGTTTATTTTTATTTTCTACTATGAGTAGGGAATTGTGTCAGAAGTTTGACTAGGTCAGAGGTACAGTGGCTATAAAAAGTGGACAGACCCCTGTTAAAATGCCATTTTTTTGTGAGATAAAAAAATGAGATGACAATAAATAATTTCAAAACTTTTCCCACCTTTAATGTGACCTATAACCTGTACAATTCAATTGAAAAATGCGCAAATCTGTTAAGGGGAAAAATATAATAAATAAAAAATGTACAATAAGCTGGTTGCGTAAGTGTGCACACCCTTAAACTAATACTTTGTTGAAGCACTTTTTGATTTAATTACAGCATTCAGTCTTCTTGGGTAGGAGTCTATCCGAATGGCACAACTTGATTTGGCAATATTTGCCCACTTTTCCTTGAAAAACACCGCAAATCTGTCTTGTACACAGCCGTCTTCAGCTCATCCACAGATTTTCTATTGGATTTAGGTCTTGGCTCTGGCTGGGCCATTTCAATACTATGATTTTCTTTTGGTGCAGCCATTCATTTGTTGATTTGGATGTATACTTGAGGTCATTGTCATGTTGAAATGTGAAATTCCTCTTCATCTTCAGCTTTCTAGCAGACGCTTGAAGTTTTTGGGCCAAATGTGACTGGTATTTGGAACTGTTCAGAATTCCCTCCACCTTGACTAAAGCCCCAGTTCCAGCTGAAGAAAAGCAACACCAAAGCATGATACTGTTACCACCATGCTTCACTGTGGGGATGGTGTTCTTTTGGTGATGCGAAGTGTTTTTGTGCCAAAATACCTTTTGGAATTGTGGCCAAAAAGGTCAACCTTGGTCTCATCAGACCTAACACATTTTCCAGGGTCTATATTATGGTATCGAAAAAGCCGTTAAACGGCTTTATAATCGAAAATGCCAGTAATAGAAGTATGTTTTGTGAGATCGCGGTACAGTGAAGATCAGAAAATTTGCCCTTTACTCACTGTAGTGTGATCTCTGAGTTGGTATATATAATTAGTGGGGGGTGGCGTTTGGAGGGGAGGGCACAGCCCCCCACAAAAGCAAGTTCTGTTACCAGCATTTTCGATTATAAATCCATTCGGTTAACTGCTTTTTCAATGTTGTAATATAGACCCTGTGATGCCCGTACCCTGGCCCAGTTATCAAGGAGCATCAATCCTCACCACTAACACCAGTGATGGGTGTGCACATTGGGAGGATAACAAGTTCACACACAGTAAAGTACAATTTCCCTTAAGAGCACACAGAGATCACAGTCATTTTGGGGCTGGTTTCTCCCTTTCTCTCCAGATCCCCAATAAGACTTCCCACTGGCATAGCTATAGGGTCCAGATTTCAGCCTAGTGGTCAAGGTAAAATCTCCAGCACCCTCTCTGTCCAACGAGTGCTTCATGTCCCTGCCCAAGTAGCTGACACACACACACTTTGAGATAAGAGTTGCATACAAACACACAAACACTCTTGGAGAAGGCTTACACAGGATGTTCTTCGTGTTTCACTGTCCAGTCATTACATTTGGGTAATCTGCTGGCAGGTTGCCCTCAGTCGGCCTGATTAACAAAGTCTTGGGTCCTGCGTCGGCTGCTGTCCCTTCTTCCATGACGTCAGATCAGGGGTATAAAACATGCAGCCGACACCATTACATCAGTCTTTCGACTCCTGAAATTTTTGTTTTCGAGTTTCAGAACCGAAGTCTTCAACTAAAAGCTAAGTACCCCGTTGGGGAAACTTTTTCTTGCTCCTTACCAATGTCAGTAAAAGTTAATAATTGTATTACTTGTGGGAAGCAAATACCTCATAAGGATTTTCATTTGTACTGTATTCCTTGCCTAGGCCCTGACTACGATGTACCTTGCTGTCAGTTTTGTTCTTTATTTAATCAGCGCACTATCCGTCGTCGGTACATTTTTGCTTCTAAATATTTCAGTTCTCTGTTTAATTATCCAGAAATGACATCGGTTAGCCATCCGTTTACCGGAATATCGAAAAAAAACACAAAGAAAAAGACATAGACAGGCCGTTGAGGTCCAAAACTGCCGATGACGCTTCTCCTAAGCCAGTCGCCACTTCGCCGATACTCAGTGAGGCGTTTTCTCGGCTCCTGATACCCGCTACTTCTGATTCGCAGGCCTCTACTGAGACCCATTCGGAGTCTGGTATGCCGTGAGATGCTTCACCTGTGGAACCCGCGGATGTCTCTACCTTGGATTGGACCAGAGCCGCTGTGCAGGCACTGGCTTCTGAGGGTGTATTCAGGCCTACAGACTTGCATATTAAACCGACTCCGCCTTCAACTCTAAGGCCTAAATCTCGATCTATGTCTAAAAAACCGACGCCCAGGCCACATGTTCAGGCCCCTATGCCTAAAAAACAAATTATCATAATGGATGAAGATTTAATTACTCTAATCAGGGGTAGTCAACTCCCCCCTTCTAAGAGGTCTAGGGCTGAACTTGGCTATGAATCTTCTGAACAGGGCTGTGTTTCTTCTGACACTTCCAATGACCTGGATTTGTCCATACCTACTTATGAGGACTCTGATGCAGAGGATTCCATTCCCTCTGTTTCTCCCCCTGAGGATTTTTCTTTTGGGGAAACTTTGCATACCTTAAGGGAGCATTTCCACTGGGAAAGTCAGGATTTTTCTGAATCCAAAAAGAGGCTTAGGGATTTCCTCCTTCTTCCTTAGCATAGGCCTTTGGCTATACCTCCTGTACTAGACATTGTTGATTATGTGTTTTCTGAATCCAATATGGCCCCCGATTCCCTGCCTCAAGCCCCTGTTAAACCACAGAGACTACAGGGTTCCTGAGTCCCACAAATTCCTTTTCAAAAATCCTGTTGCGGACCCTGAAACCATTTCTCAGGGGCCCAAGGGCATTAAGGCTTCTACTGCTAAAAATCCTACCCCTTCTGATAGAGACTCCAGGGTGCTGGATAGATGGGGTAAAAAGGTTTATACTTCTGCAACCTTGGCAATCAGGGCTTTAAACTGTCAAATCCATATGCTAAAATATCAACAGCATATCATGGGACTACTTAAACAGAAAATTATGTTGATTTCTGACTGTGTGGAAAATAAAGATTTACAGGATTTATTGCATTCAGCTGAACAAGTTGGAAAACATACTTTGCAATGTGGTTTTGATTCTTTAGAGGCCTCTTGCAGGGCTGCTATTACTGGGTCTGTGCTTAGAAGGCATGTTTGGCTTAAGAAGCAATCTTTGCCTGATCATGTTAAAGCAAAACTGCTGGATGCTGCTTTGCAGCAGGACCGTCTTTTTGGCAATAAGGCTGAAGAAGTTCTAAAAAAGATGGAAAATAAAGCTAAATCTATGCAAACTATGAAATATTTCTTACAAGTACAACCTCCAAGATTTATTAGGCACTGGCCTACTAAGAACTGGTCCTTTCCAGTTCCTTCTAGAGCCACTCAAGCCAAACCCAGACACTCCAAAAGCACCAGGTTTCAGTCCCAAGGGATTTTCAGAACTAAGCAATGGGGTTCTTCCACTTCCAAATCTTGAAATAACAAGACACCACCCTATGGTCAACAGTCTCAATGACACTTACCTCTCAGCCGCCCCTTTGGGGGGGGGGGGGGACTGGCTCTTCATGCAAAAAACTGGCAACTTATAACCCAGGACAAATGGGTTTTAAATATAGTGTCCCAGGGATACAGATTTCATTTCCGCACGTTGCCAACTCCAAACAGGTGGCCAGACCTGCCCCCAAATCAGTGGGCAGAGGCTCAGAAACAAGTACTTTCCCTCCTAAACATGGGGGCTATTCAACTAGTACCAGAAGAGGAAAAGGGACAAGGTTTCTATTCCAGACTTTTCCTGGTACCCAGAAAAGACAAATCATGGTGTCCAATTCTGGACCTGTCTACTCTAAACACCTTTCTGGACATTCCAAAATTCAAGATGCTGACTCTTCACCAGTTACTTCCTATGCTAGGCAAGGATGCCTGGTTGGCAGATCTAGATTTAAAAGAGGCATACTTGCATATCCCACTCAGGGAATCTTGCAGAAGATACCTACGCTTCAAAGCAGGCTACTTGCATTATCAGTTCTCTGCACTGCTCTTTGGATTGTCTACTGCACCCAGGGTATTCACAAAGTGCCTGGCACCAGTAATTGCATTTTGCAGGCAAAGAAATATTCAAATATAACCATACCTGGACGATTGTCTAAGTCAGGCAGAAAACCAAGCCATTCCTCTAAAACATCTGGCGTTTGTAAAAAAAAGGGTTCCAACTTGTCTAGGATGCACCATAAACGAAAATAAATCACAACTGGTACCCTCTCAAAAAATTACATTCCTGGGTGCAAGCTTTAATACAACTGCCCAGATGGCTTTCCTTACACCAGAAAAGCAAATTCATTTGGTGACTTACTTCAAAACAGGTGGCCACAAAAACCCTGCTATCTGCAAGGCAAATACTGCAAGCCTTGGGGTTCATGGCCTCCTGCATTCTTCTAATTCCATATGCAAGATTGCATATGAGGAAACTTCAGTGGTACTTAAAAAGTTTATGGAGTCAGCATTGTCACAGCCTGGAAACTATGCATGGGGGGTCATCTGGCAGGGAAGTGAATTCAGGGCAAATGGAGCCCAAATCAAATGCACCTTCATATCAATCAAAAAGAAATGCTGTACAGAATGCACTGACAGCCTTCAAGGACTACCTTCATCCAGGACAACTAATGGTAAAGACGGACAACACCATGGTTATGTGGTACATAAACAAGCAGGGGGGTACACATTCCTACCCCCTCTGCAGACTAGCCATGGCATTGTGGAACATGGCCTTGAGCTACCAAGTACAACTACAAGCTCAATTCCTGCCAGGAAAGCTGAATATTCTGGCAGACGAACTAAGCAGAAATCTCATGGACCCATATGAATGGAAACTAGAACCAGAGATTTTCAACATGTTGACACGCAAATGGGGAAGCCCAGACATAGATCTTTTTGCCTCACCCCAGAACTACCAGTTGGACAAATTTTGCACAAGAACTCATCACAAAAAAGCCTGGAAAGTGGATGCTTTTTCCTTCAGCTGGAAAAACCCATCAGTCTATGCCTTTCCACCTCTGCCTCTGCTCTCCAAATTTCTACTAAGTCAAACAGGACAAAGCAAAAATGATTTTGATTGCTCCAGACTGGCCTTGCCAACACTGGTACCCACTCCTGCGCAGTGCGTCACAAATTTCTCCATGGCACCTGCCTCAGACACCTTCCTTACCGTCTCAGCAGGAGAACCAAATTCTGCACCATCAGCTCCAAACATTGAATCTTGCAGCTTGGCTAATCATTTAAATTCCCCCTTAGCATCCCTCAGCAAACCTGTGATGGATGTCATTCTGGAGGCGAGAAGACCTAGTACTAGAAAATCTTATGCTGACAAATGGAAAATATTCTGTGCCTAGAATCAATCTCAAGGGATGAGCACAGCAGCACCCAATTTACCTCATATTTTGCAATACTTAACTGAGATGCTTCATAAGGGCTTGTCTTTTTCCTCCATAAAAATCCATGCCTCAGCCATTTCAGCTCATTGCAACACAGAACCACCCCTCTTCCCTCATCTGCTAAAGCAGTATCTCAGAGGGGCCAAACATTTGAGACCACCCAGGAGAGCTCCAACCCCTGCCTGGGACCTTAATTTTGTATTGGAGAAACTCACTCTACCTCCTTTTGAGCCAGCTGCTACTGCAGACGTAAAATTTATTTCCTGGAAAACAGCCTTCCTTTTAGCAATCACTTCAGCTAGAAGGATATCTGAATTACAGGCCCTTACGGCAGTGGAGCCTTTCATCATCTTTCATGTGGACAGGGTGTCACTCAGGACCAATCCATCCTTCATGCCCAAGGTGGTATCCAGTGTGGCTCCTAATCAGTCCATTCATTTGCCAACTTTCTTTCCCAGTCCACAGAACAAGGGGGGAGCGGATTCTGCATTCATTGGATGTACACAGGCAACTTAGATTCTACTTGGACAGGACTAAATCTCGAAGAAAATCTGAACAACTGCTGGTAGCATTTGCTGCAAGGGCAAAGGGGAAGGCTATTTCAAAACAAACCATTTCTAAATGGATAAGCCATTGTATTAATTTCTGCTATAAGCACCATGGAAAACCTATCCCCCAGGGGATCAGATCTCATTCACCTATTCCCCAGGGGATCAGATCTCATTCCACCAGGGCTGCATCTACTTCTACAGCCTTTCTCAGAGGTGTTCCTACCAGGGATATTCTAGAAGCTGCTACCTGGAGTTCAGTTCATACTTTCACCAAGCATTATCACTTACCAATTTTCTCTAAATCCAGAGCTGGCTTTGCCACTGCTGTTTTGCAGGGTCTTATAGCTGGTCCTAATGCTGTATAAATCCATCCTCCCAACCATAGCTTTGGGAATCTACCCAAATGTAATGACTGCAACAGTGAAACACGAAGAACATAGTGCAGTTGTGTACACTATGCTTAAAAGCCTTTTTGCTGTATTTGTTTGGAGGTATATTTTTGTGTTTTTAATTACTTATATATTTTGCTCCCCATTTAGGGGGGCACCTGACATCTTGGGCAAGAAAAACTGATGTAATGGCATCTGCTGCGTGTTATACCCCTGACAACCTGACGTCATGGCAGAAGGGACAGCAACCGATGCACAACCCAAGACTTTGTTAATCAAGATGACTGAGGGCAACCTGCCAGCAGATCACCCAACTCTAATGACTGCAACAGTGAATACACACTAACATCTACATTTATGGTAAGTGTACACAACTGTACTTTCTCCAGCTATGTCCCCTTCTTGTCCAGACTATAAGGTAGAAATCACTGTCACCAACCACTAATATTAGCTACTAATAAGGCCCTTACCAAAGGGTATCCAATTTTACTGTGCAATATTATACAATTAGTAAGTGTGACCAGAACTTTTAAGGCTGGTGGAGTGGCTTATGCAGTATTACCAAATACATGCAAGTATTTGAGCTTAAATTATCTCTACACAAAACAGCCACAGTTGAAAGGTTTAAAAATATTTAATAATAAATAATAAAAGCACAAGACAAATCTCTTCAATTCAACACAGTGCTAGCCAAGAGTTCAGAAATCACAGGAAGATGCTTTAAAACAATATTGTTGGATAGTCTGACATAAATATATAAAACAGCTAGACTAAATCTGACTAAATTTCTGTCCAACTCTAAGAGCAATACTGTTCTAAATTCTACTTGCATATAGAGCAAAGGCAGAGTAGTGCTGGTGATGTCAGTTCAGAAGACAAATGCAAAATGCTATCTCTCTCTCTCTCAGATCTCTTAATAATAGTACATCACTGCTGACTCATTTTAGATTACACCATTCTTGACACTTCTCTGGTTTCCAGGCTAACAGAAACTCTAAATTTACATTTCTTAGTAAGCTTGCACGTCGCCAGGAAACCACAGCAATGACATTATACATGTAAAACTTTGCAATTACTCTGTTCTCAAAACAATGGAAGGAATTCCTTCGTCCAGACATTCTGTCTCAGAGCTTTGAGATCAAACAGTCATAAATGCTTTACTTTATCGGCTTTCTTCCCACAGGGTGCACTGTGGTTACATTTTTGAAGTTCAGAACATGTAACAGTTTTTCTTACATTTGTGAAACAGCCTGTGGATTATATTAATATTTACAATGACATAGAATTATTTACAAAAGTTTCTCTAGCTGGACTGGCAGCCTTTCAGTTTTTCACAGACCCTATTTTATCAGATGCTTTTGGGAGTCTGGATGTATTGTTTTGCCAATTTTAACTGGGCCTGGATGTTTTTCTGCATAAGAAAAGGCTTCTGTCTTGCAACCGTGCCCCATAGTACAGACATATGGAGAATATGAGAGATTGTTATCACATGTAGTACACAACCAGTACTTGCCAGAAATTCTTGCAGCTCTTCAGTGTTGCTGTAGGTCTCTTGGCAGCCTTCCTGACCAGTTTTCATTGTGCCTTTTCATCAATTTTGGAGAGACGTCCAGTTCTTTGCAAAGTCATTGTTCCATATTTCCTCCATTTTTTGATGACTGGATATACCATGGAACACAGTGAAGACAATGCCATGGATTTTTTTTTGTACCAAGCTCTCTGCGAACCATGGCTTTTGCTGTAGCAGGCAACTGAGTAAATGTCGGGAAAATCCTACTATGACAGCTGAACTTTTATTTGGGGTTAATCAGAGTCTCTCTTAATTTATAGCAGGTGTGTACCCAACAAGAATGAATGCTGTAATTAAATCAAAAAGTGCTTCAAAGTATTAGTTTAAGGGTGTCCACACTTATGCAACCAGCTTATTGTACATTTTTTATATTTTTCCCCTAACAGATTTGTTTATTTTTCAGTTGAATTGTGCAGGTTATAGGTCACATTAAAGGTGGGAAAAGGTTTGAAATTATTTATTGTTGTCTCGTTTTTTTATATTACAAAAACCTGGTATTTTAACAGGGGTGTGTACACTTTTTATATCCACTGTATGAGGTTTGTATCATTTTGTCTTCATCCATTGTTTTGGTTACCTTTTAAAAAAATCCACCAGGTTAAGTAAGCATGACCTGCCCTTGACGAATCCAAACTGAAATGGGTCTAGTGTTTGAAGGTTCCCTGTGTCCTGATTTGATTTAGTCCCACGATGAATATTTCAATGGCTTTGCATATGAAGCTGGTCAGACGTCTGGATCTGTAATTACCCATGTCTGTGGAAGGTACTCCTTTATGTAGGGGAATAACTATAGCTATTCTCCATTCGCTTGGTACAAAACCTGTATGGAGGCTGAGATTTGAGTAGTGCTGTTAGGGTTGTGGCCAAATCATGCTTCATGCTATTTAAGATGCATCCAAGGATTTTGTCCGGACCCGTCACCGCAGTATCTTTAGTTTTTAAAAGTACTTTTAGGACTTGGTCTTTTGTGACAGCTGAAGGCAAGCTAATTTCAATGGAGGGGATGTAGAGGTAAAGTTAGAACTAAAATTATGGGCCAATAGGATTACAATATCTTGTAGTCCTGGTGTAGGCAACATTGTTCGCAATCAGTTCAGTGTACTGCTGCTTTGTGATTTTGAGATTAGGAACATAACTAAAAATGCTTTGTGATTGCCTTTTTTTGCTTGGGTAACTATTTTAGCCTCAAACTTTGGCTTTGGTGGGTTTTATTAAGCTACTGAGTAGATTTGTTTATTTCAGTGACAAGGGCTGTAGTATTCTGGGAGTTACTGGTCTGAGTTTTAGTCAAAACTGAATGTTTTACAAAGCACTATAAGCTTAATTCCTTCACTAGTTCCACATCAGACTTTGCTAGGAACATTCTCCAGGGGCACCTGGACTCTTCTCCTTCCAATTCCCAAATGTATTAAGATGGGGTAATTTAGCCATATAGCTAAGGCTAATACAGCAGAGATAAATATGTTTAGCGTAATACAGTTGTGTAAATAAATGTACCATAATCGTAGATGTTTGAATGTCCACTGCTGCAGTAGCCACTCTCTCCATCCCTCCTATTTTTATGTTTTTCTGTTAGGTGTGGGAATTTATTTATTTTTTCCTAGCATTGTGCTTTCAGGACTGCCTCCCTCTCTCTGTTGTCAGAAAATCTCTGAAGGGCTTGGTGCCCAAACCTGTCTTTTAGCTCTGTTTTAGCTGCCAGTTTGGATACATGTAAGGTGCCCTGAAGCTTTGGAAGCTGTCTGGCTTTTATATCCTTGGCAGGATGGTAACCCATGTAGCTAAGTGGTTGTTTGAACACCTATTGTTATGGTAAGTTTACTCACACAATTGCACTTTGTCTCTCTCTTTTTCTGTCTCCATCAGAGCAGCAGTATAACTCTTGATGTTCATCGTGTTACCCTGCTGAAGTCAACTCAGTTGAGTTATCCTGTCGTCAGGCGGTCCCGCAGTTGGCCGGAATTCCAAAGTCTTGGTCCGGCGTTGGTTGCTGTCTCCTCTTCCCTGACGTCAGTGTGCCAGGGGTATATATAATGCAACAGACGCCATTTTCTTCAGTCTTTCTTGCCGCGCGGTACCCGAAGCAGAAGCAGTTCGCAAGTGCCGGTCGGCCGACTCCTGAGATTTTCGAATTCGAATTTCAGACCGAAGTCTTCTATAAAGCTAAGTACCCGTTGAAACTTTTCTTGCCTCAGACCGATGTCAGAAAAAGTTAACAATTGTATTTCTTGTGGGAAGCAAATACCTCATAGGGATTTTCATTCTTTTTGCATACCTTGCCTAGACTCAGACCACGACGTCACTTCTTGTCGGTTTTGTGCTAGGTTTAATAAGCGTACTATTAAAAGACGCTTTGATTTTGCACAACACTACTTCGGTAGGAAATTTAACAACACCATGCCGTCGGAGCAACCGACTACCGGCGTGCACAAAAAATGCAGGTATAAGGACAGACAGCCCAGGCCTACGCCAGATTCCAAGGCCTCGGCTGATCCGGTCTCCGGTTCTCCGGTCCTCAGTGAGGCTCCGACGCAGCCCCTGACTACCGCAGATCTGGTACCCGAGACTGCTACGGAAATTTTGACTGAATGTACCAGGCCGACGCAGCCTTTTACTTAAGGCCCTTCCGACGACATTGCTTCTAAAGACGTCAGTGCTTCCGAAATGCCATCGGTTTCGGAAGGCGTTTTCAGACAGACGACTCTTACCATTAAAACGTTTTCTAAATCGAAGACTCCTAAATCTAAAAGGACTGCACTTCAGTCTCCAGATGCTCAAAATGGCTGAAGATTTGATTTCTTTAATCAGGGGTTCACAGCCCCCTCCTGACAAAAGGCCTAGACAAGAGGAAGATTATGCTTCCTCTGAGCAAATGTCCATTTCTTCAGATTCCTCTGAGGACCAAGACTATTCCTTCTCTCCTTATGAAGATTCTGATGCTGAGGACTCTATTCCCTCAGCTTCTCCTCCTGAAGACAACTCCTTTGGGGAAATTTTACACACTATGAGGGAACATTTTCACTGGGAAGGTCAGGACTACTCTGATTCAAAGAAAAGGCTCAGAGAGTTTCTTTTACTCCCCCAGCACAGACCACTTGCTATCCCACCAGTTTTGGACATTGTGAATGATGTCTATTTAGAATCCAGTTTCAACACAGACTCTCTACCTCCTGCTCCGGCTAAGCCTGACAGATACTACAGAGTGCCTGATTCCCACAAATTTCTTTACAAAAGCCCAGTAGCTGACCCAGAGACTATCTCCCAGGGTCCCAAGGGGGCTAAGGCTTCTATGGCTAAAAACCCAGTACCTTCTGAGAGGGATTCCAGAGCACTAGACAGGTGGGGGAAAAAGGTTTACACCTCAGCCACACTGGCTATGAGGGCACTGAATTGTCAATTTCATATGCTTAAGTATCAACAATTTCTAATCTCTCAGTTAAAGCAAAGAATAACCACTCTCCCACAACAAACTGAATTGAAAGAAGTGCAGGATCTGTTGAACGCCACTGAGCAGGTGGGCAAACATACCTTACAGTGTGGGTTTGATAATTTGGAGGCCTCCTGCAGAGCAGCTGTCACTAGGTCTGTTATATGTAGGCATGCTCGGTTAGAGGAACAAACTCTGCCTGATCATGTTAAAGCAAAACTACTAGATGCTCCCTTACAGCAGGATGTTCTTTTTGGAGTTAAAGCAGAAGAAGTTTTAAAGAAAATGGAAGATGAGGCAAAATCTATGCAGACAGTCAAAGATTTCCTACAAGTACAACCTCCTCGCTTCAGCAGAAACTGGCCAACAAAAAATTGGTCCTTTCCAGCCACTGACAGACCGCAGAGGGGTAAATACAGACGTCCAAGGGGCAGAGCACAACCACAAGCCCAGTATAAACCTCGCCAATGGGGCACTACAACACAGAAGAGAGGAGAAGACAGGTCTCAATCCACCAGAAGGCAAATTCATGACTTGCACCTCATCAGGCCAAGCAATACTCTCTTGGCAGCCCCCTTGGGGGGGAAAACTCGCACTTTTTGCAGACAACTGGCATATTGTCACAAAGGACAAATGGGTCCTAGACATAATTTCACGAGGATACATATTCCACTTTCACACCTTGCCAATGATTAGAGGAATGCCAAACCTGCCACAAAATCAATGGGCAGAGGCACAAAAGCAAATTACAGCTCTCATGGACATGAGAGCCATTCAACTGGTACCTACTCGAGAGCAAGGCCAAGGATTTTACTCAAGACTCTTTCTAGTGCCCAGAAAGGACAGTGCCTGGAGACCAATTCTGGACCTTTCAATTCTAAACACTTACAAGTACCCAAATTCAAGATGCTAACACTACAGCAACTACTTCCCATGTTGGGCAAGGAAACATGGCTAGTAACGTTGGACCTCAAGGAGGCATACCTGCATGTCCCTGTCAGACAAAGTTGCAGAAGATACCTCCGTTTCATTGCAGGTTCAACCCATTACCAATTCTCTGCACTGCCCTTTGGCTTATCTACTGCGCCCAGAGTTTTTACAAAATGCCTGGCACCAGTAATTGCATACTGCAGACAAAGAGGAATTCAAATATATCCATACCTGGACGACTGCCTCATCCAAGCAGAAAGCAAAGACATTCTCTTACATCATTTGGCCTTTGTAAAGCATCTAAACTGCCTGGGGTACACAATAAACGAAAAGAAGTCAAAACTAGTACCCTCACAAAAAATGATATTCCTGGGTGCCAGCTTGAATACAATGGCCCAGAAGGCTTATCTTACGCCAGACAAGCAACTACAACTAACTCAATATTTCAAGACAATGGCAACAAAGACCCAATTAACTGCAAGAAAAATTCTGCAGGTGTTGGGCTTTATGGCATCTTGCATTCTAATAATACCATTTGCAAAGCTGCATATGAGGAAATTACAGTGGTACCTAAAAAAACGTATGGTCTCAACACAGCCACAGCTTGGACACAATGATATCTCTCATTTCCTGCCCAGAACAGGAATTTCTATGGTGATCACAGGCATGTCACCTCAACAAGGGTCAGCCTTTCACCTTGCCCCCAGCCAGGCAAACTATCACAACAGATGCTTCAGGCTACGCCTGGGGGGCACACATGGCAGGGCAATGCATTCAAGGCCTATGGACTGTAGATCAAAGAAATCTGCACATAATTCAAAAAGATGCTAGCTGTACAGAAAGCTCTGACAGCCTTCAAGGATCTATTACATCCAGGACAACTTGCAATAAAGACGGACAACACCACAGTTATGTGGTACATAAACAAACAAGGGGGTACACATTCCTACCCTCTATGCAGGCAAGCAATGATCTTATGGAACACAGCTCTGGCCTACTAAGTCCAGTTACAAGCTCATTTCCTGCCAGGACAGAAGAAAATATTGGCAGACGACCTCAGCAGAAACATCAAAGATCCCCACCAGTGGAAACTAGACCCACAGATATTTGCAATGATAACTCAAAAATGGGGCCTTCCAAACATAGACCTGTTTGCCAGTCCTCAAAACTACCAACTGACAAAATTGTGTACAAGGACATTTCACCATCAAGCTTGGAAAGTGGACTCTCTCTTTCATTTGGAAAAACCTGACAGCATATGCCTTCCCTCCATTACCTCTCCTCACAAAGGTTCTTTTGAAGGTCAGAAAGGAGAGACCACGACTGATTCTCATAGCCCCAGACTGGCCACGCCAGCACTGGTACCCGCTATTGAAAAATATGGCCCACAGCCCACCATGGATATTGCCTAAAATACCCCATTTGCTCACACAACAGAACAAACGGATTCTTCACAGCCAGCTCAAAACTTTAAATCTG
Source organism: Protopterus annectens (assembly GCF_019279795.1). Classification (NCBI taxonomy): domain Eukaryota; kingdom Metazoa; phylum Chordata; order Ceratodontiformes; family Protopteridae; genus Protopterus; species Protopterus annectens. Next base: position 628,093,992 of record NC_056749.1, read on the forward strand.
GCTGCATGGCAAATCAACTAAACATCCAACCAGCTCCTCTTTCACAAGCAGTTCTGGATGTTATTCTGGAAGCCAGGAGGCCAAGCACCAGGAAGGCTTATTCAGACAAATAGAAAAGGTTTTGTGCCTGGAACCAAGCTAAAGGCCAAGACACAATTCAGCCTCTCATGCCTCACATTTTACAGTATTTAGCTGAGATGTTGCACAAAGGGCTTTCCTTTTCCTCAATTAAAATCCATGCTTCAGCTATTTCAGCTCACTACAACACGGATCCACCTTTATTTTCACATCCTCTTCTAAGGCAGTTCCTCAGAGGGACAAAAAACATTAGACCACCCAGGAGAACTCCTACTCCAACATGGGACCTCAACTTTGTTCTGGAAAAACTAACGCTACCTCCCTTTGAACCAGCTTTCTCTGCAGATCTTCAGTTCCTATCATGGAAGACTGCCCTGCTCCTAGCAATAACTTCAGCTAGGAAAGTCTTAGAGCTACAGGCACTAATGGCAGTGGAACCTTTCCTCATTTTTCATCAAGACAGAGTCTCTCTATGAACTAATCCTTCCTTTATGCCTAAGGTGGTTTCCAGTGTAGCTTTAAATCAAACCATCCACTTACCCACCTTCTTCCCCAATCCACAGAACAAAGGTGAGAGACTCCTACGTTCCTTGGACATTCACAGGCAGCTTCATTACTACTTGGACAAAACTAAGGCTTTCAGAAAAACTGACCAGCTCTTTGTATCCTATGCTACAGCTTCTCAAGGGAGGGCTATATCTAAGCAAACCATTTCTAAATGGATTGGTCATTGCATACGGTTCTGCTATAACCATCATGGAAAACCAGTTCCTGCTACCATTAGATCCCGCTCTACCAGGGCAACAGCTACCTCTACAGCCTTTCTCAGGGAGGTTCCAACCAAGGAAATTTTAGAAGCTGCAACTTGGAGTTCAGTACACACCTTTACCAAACACGATCACCTACCTCTTTACTCTAAGTCCAGGGCGGGCTTCGCCACTGCAGTTCTGCAGGGCCTGATTGCCTCCACTAACCCTCTATGATACCTCCCCCCTACCTTAGCTTTGGGATTCAACCCAAGTGTGATGACTGCAGCAGGGTAATACGATGAACATAGTACAGTTTTGTACCTACCATAAATGTAGATGTTCGAGTGTTCACCCTGCTGCAGTCCAGGTTACCCTCCCTCCATCCCCTCTGATCTACTGGCAAAATCTCTTCTATACCTTACTGATGTATTTGCTTATAGCTGAAGGGATTTTGTGTTTGTGCAGTGTTCACTCCATTTGGTACTAATTCTGACCACCTTTTTGGGGGCACCTGACATCTGGGGCAAGAAAAACTGAAGAAAATGGCGTTGTTTGCATTATATATACCCCTGGCGCACTGACGTCAGGGAAGAGGCGACAGCAACCGACGCCGGACCAAGACTTTGGAATTCCGGCAGACTGCGGGACCGCCTGACGACAGGATAACCCAAGTGTGATGACTGTAGCAGGGTGAACAATCGAACATCTACATTTATGGTAGGTACAAAACTGTACTTTTCTCTTCCTGCAATCCCTGTTCATCTGCAGTAACCTCGGCAGATCTACCTCCTCCTCCAACATCCTGTAGATTTGAACTTTTCGCTGCTACCTTCTATTAGCTGATGGCGATCTTATCTTTTGCTGTTTTCTGTATGTATTTTTCCACAACTCCTGCCCATGAAAGAGCACTTGTTTCAGGTGGCTCCTTTTCTGCCATCATCTCCTTTAGGGTTTGTCGAGAGTCCACCCTCCGAGAACACTACTTGAGTCTGCATTTTCTCTTCTGCATTGTCAACTGACTGTACACATTCCTTTGTGTTTACATCTTTTGTCTCGGATCTCTGCACCATACTGTCCTCCAACATGGCTTGTTCCTTCTCCTCAGTTATTTCATAGGAAGGCATTCTACAGACCCCTCTTTTGAAAGAGTATGGGAATGTCCCTGTTGCCATGACCTGGCTTCCCTCTAGTTTGTATTTGTACCACCTTGGGTTTTCCCCTGAAAATAAACTGCTGTTCTAGTTGGATTAATCTGAACAACAAACTGTAAATAAATAAAGCCTTGGAATGATCCATTTCTGCCATTCTTATCTTGATAACGCCTTTAATAATATTCATAAATGTTATGAATAAATCTTTAGTATCTGCTGCTAGTTTATTACTTCCTGGATTTTAGATGTACAGTTGTTCTATTTGTCAGTTTAGAGTTTATTGATAAATTTTTGCAAACTTTTAGGAGCGATAGATTAAAAATTCAGTTTGACTTGTTCCAAAACCACAGCGACTTTATGATTTGAGCATCTGTTGATATTTTTATTTGCACCTTTCACCACATCTTTAATGACTGATTCTCCTCTTCGAACTTTTAATTTAGCTGCATTCATTCCTCTTGTATTTTATTTAACATCTTGTTGTATTCTTTTAATTTATTTCTACATAAATATAATGTCCTACCAGTCTGAAGTGATCTTAATGAGTCAGATATTGAATTAATGTTAGCCTCCCCCAAAGTTCTTTAAAATATAACAATTTCTATATTTTACAGTCTGTACAAGCTTTAGTTTGGTTAAATATTTATTTAATTATTTGCAGTTGTTTTCCAGGATGTCTACTAGGCCAGGGTGAGCCCCTTTTCAGTAGAGGCCCAGGGAAAAAAGCTCAAAAAGCAAACATGGTAAAGCTACAGAATTAAAATACAGAAATCGAGCAGTGATGGTACAGAACACTACATTACAGAATAAGGTGATACAATAAAATAGATAATACTAGATCTGAAGTAGGTACTTCATTTGTCAGCAGCCTTTGGGTCTTGGATCCGATCTCGGATCCGAGCCGGCAACTTATTTCATAGCTTAGAGATCCAAGCTCCTAGCTCCTCCCCTTACCCATAATCCTCTGCCAACCCTGACTGACCTCAGATCTAGTTTGCCGCTCTTAGAGTAAGCTTCTAGATTGCTGAGCTCCTGGCGTTTTATAGATAAGTGGTTACTTTTTTCTGTAAAATTCTATATTTTTCATAGTTTGTGTGTGGTTAGGTTCCCTTTTGTCAGTGTACTTTTATTTTTAGTGTAATTCCTCCCCTTCCTTCGCTGGTACGTAGTGTGTGTGTGGGCTGTTGTGTGTTGGGGCCTGGTCTGTGTGAGGTAGTTTTAAACTTTTATTTCAAAGACTGTGTCGGAGGCCCCAAAGCCTATTTTTTCCAAGTGCACCGAGTGTGGCCATAAGCTTTCACCGGCGGATGGCCACACTCGGTGTGTTCGGTGCCTTGGGGTTGAACATCTCTCCTCTGGGAGTTCGATCTGTGAGGCTTTCAACCCCAGGGCACTGAAAGACCATAGGTCGAAGCTGATCCTGGTGGGACTTTTTCCCCCAGATCCGGCTTCGGCCTCCGGTACTCCCGTGGCACCACCCCAGTCCTCGGTGGTGGCCACTCCTGCCCCCCCCCCAGGGCGGGACTCAAACTCCCACTAAGGCGCCGGAAGAGAGGGAGGCCAGGAGGGAGAAAAGGAGGGAGAAGCACTACAAGCGGCAGGCCGAGGCCTCCGCTTCGGCCCCCCCAGCTAAGCGGGCTTCTCCCTCCACGGCTTCCAGGTCCCCTCCTCCTCGGCTCTGATCCCCGTGCTTCTCTCTGGGACCCGAGGAGGAGGAGACCCGATCTCCGTCGAGGTCATCGAGGTGGCACTCCCGGCCCGACTCGGTGGCCTCGTCGAGATCTACCTACAGCCTTTCGGATGCGGACTTGGACTAGATGATACGAAGGTTCATCCAGGCCCAGCTGCAGATGGGAGTGCTCATGCCTCCCCCCCCCCCTTCGGGGGGAGCTCAACACCTTTTTTTGCCCCGATAGCTCCTTCTCCAACCCGCTTTCTGGGTTTGGAGCGCATGGTGCCAGGCAGCGTTGGAGCTGGGGGTGGGTCGGCGCCGACAGTACTGGGTACTTCGGATCCGACTCTGCCCTCGAGTCTGTCTGGTCCTTCCTTGTCGGATCCGAGCTCTCGGAGCCGTGTGCCGAGCTTCGGATCCATCCAGGTCGGAGCACACAGGTCCTTCGGATCCGATGGTCTTAGCACCGGTTCCGATCCCTCCATCAGATCAGAGTGGGAGTCGACTTTCAGATCCCAGAGGGAGCGACTCCCCCTCGGCCTTCGATGCAGTAGAGAGGGCTCTGTTGAGGGCATCCGGACCCCCGGCCCTTGCTTCGGCTCCACCCCGCACTCCCTCTCGGCTGAGTCAGGCTTCCATCACCTGGCCTCAGGGACAGCCTGCTTCGATGTCTCAGGTCGTTCCCCTGGAACAGGTCATTGCTGGTGAGACCTCCTCGGACAGCCCCCCCCGAGGATGTGCCTCATAAGCAGAAGTGTAAGAGGAGGCACGTGGACTCCCCCGAGTCCTTAGCAGAAGACATGGACTTGGATGAAGGGGAAGGCTCCCCAAGGTCACCCCCCCCCCCCCGAAGATGTCTCCTTCGGAGACATCATGGAGATGCTCAGGATTAGGGGGGGCGGTCTGTCCCCAAGGCTTCCTCCGACGAGTCCGTGTTCCTGGAGGCATTCGAAGCAGGACCGTCTACCTCTTGGGTGTCCCCTCCGGCTGACCCCCTGGTGGACCTTATTACCACCAGGGCATGGAAGGAGCCGGACACTGTGGAGCCAGTTCCCAAACACCCCGATAGAATTCTGAGCCCCCCTGCAGACAGATCCCACTGAGGGAATTGGCTCAGGAGAGCCCCTCGGTCCATCCACCGAGCAAAGTGTCCCGCTTGATGGATTGCCTGGGGAAGTGGGTTTTTAGTTCAGCGACCTTCTCAGTAAGGTCTCTGAACTATATGGCACACATTATTCGGATGCAGCGAGACCTTATCAAAGAGTACGCTGCTTCCCTCCCGGAGTCCATGTCGGCGGATGACAAACCATTGTACTCCACTCTCATGGCCACTCTAAGATCGATATCTAATACCTCTATGCGGTTGTTGTCCCATGCTACAGAGAGAGCCGCTAGAGCCAGCGGAGCAGGCCTAGTCATGAGGCGCCAGGCCTGGCTCTGACATTGTGACTTCGCGGAACCCTTTAAGGCGTCATTTGCGAATGCCCCTTTTGATGGTTCTGCCTTATTTGGCAAGACCATTCGCGACACTTTAGTCCAGAGCGAAAAGGACGGGAAGACGTCTGCCATCTGAGTCCGCATCTCTGCTCCCCAGAGGTCCTTCTCCAAGAACCAAAAGGGACAGAAGAAGATGTGGTTCCGGAAATCGCAACATTCCCAGCCTGCTCCGGACAACCAGTCCTTCCGTGGCAGAGGAGGACAAGGAGGACACCGCCCTAGAGGCAGAGGGGGCCCGAAGAATTTTGGGTCCAGGGAAACTTTCTCTGACCGACCCGCACAGCAACCCTGAGGGATTGCCCGACTGCTCCACTCTGGAGGCAGTCGGGGGGACGTTTCTCTCAGCACCTGGCAGCTTGGGAGTCCATTACATCAGATCGCTGGGTGCTTCGTATCTTATCCAGAGGTTACCAAATTCCCATGTATCATGTCCCCAGAATCAAAAGCCTCCCTGATGTACCACCCGATCAGAGGGAGGCAGCAGCTGCAGAGATCCAGCAGCTGCTAGAAAAAAAGAGCCATCCAGCCCATCCCCCCAGACCAGCTTGGATTAGGGTTTTACTCCAGGTTCTTTCTGGTGCCAAAAAAGATGGGGGACTTAAGGCCAATCCTAGAACTCTCCCTTCTGAACCTGTTGGTAACCAAAGAAAAATTCCGGATGGCCACTTTTCAATCCATTCTCCCCTTACTGCGGGAGAATGACTGGATGTGCTGTATATAGACCTCAAGGATGCGTACTACCACATTCTTATGGACAGACGATCCAGGAGGTTTCTCTGCTTCCGACTGGGAGCCAGTCACTACCAGTTCAGGGTCCTTCCCTTTGGTCTCATCACAGCCCCCAGGGTGTTTACCAAAGTATTAGCAGTGATAGCGGCCCACCTGAGACTCCAGGGAATGCAAGTTTTTCCATACCTGGAAGGCTGGCTCCTGACCGCCCCGACAAGGCATCTACTTTGCTCAGCCAGGGACTACTTCCTCCGGCTGGCTCCCCAGCTGGGCATCACCATCAACATGAACAAATCCTCTCTTGCTCCTACCTAAGTGATAGAGTTTATAGGGGCCAAATTGGATACAAGAAACCTTCTAGCATTTCTGACTGCGGAACGTCTTCAGAACCTGAGGCTGCATGTGCGGGCCATCCTCCAGTCCACAGCTCCACCAGCGGGATGGGTCCTGAGGGCTCTAGGCTCCATGGCGGTGGCAATCACTGTTTTGCCATTGGCTCGTCTGAACATGAGGGTACTGCAATGGACCCTTCAAATCCAATGGTCTTTTCAACGTTACCCCCCTAAGCCATCCTGTTTCCATCAGCAGGGCGTGCAGGACGGCTCTCTTATGGTGGCTCCAATCTCCGGATCTCCATACGGGACGTCCTTTCTCCACGCCGCCTCCCCTCGCCACGGTGACTGCGGATGCCTCTCGCCTCGGGTGGGGGGGCATTGCGCAGGCAAGACGGTCCAAGGCACGTGGAATGACACAGAGACCTCTGGATCTCCATACGGGACGTTCTTTCTCCATGCTTCCTCCCCTTGCCACGGTGACTACGGATGCCTCTCGCCTCGGGTGGGGGGGCATTGCGCAGGCAAGACGGTCCAAGGCACGTGGAATGGCACAGACACCTCCTTGCATATCAGTGTCCTGGAGATGAGGGCGGTGCCATTGGTGTTGCGAGCACTACAGAATCTTCCGGTAGGGACTATTGCCATACAGATGGACAACATGTCAATGGTCTGGTACATCAACAAACAGGGGGGAACCAGGTCCTATCCTCTTTGTCAAGAGGCCATGAGAGTGTGGGAATTGGCGATTTCTACCAACCGCTTTCTTGTTGCAACGCACATTCCGGGACAGTCCAACATACTGGCGGACAGACTCAGCCGCACCATCCTTTCCCCTTACGAGTGGTCTCTCAATCCCCAGGTAGCGAAGCAGATTTTTGCCGTGTGGGGGCAACCCTGTTGCGATCTCTTCGCCTCTCCCTCGAACCCCTCTCCCTCGAATACGAAATGCAACAGCTACTTCGCTCTAATTCCCCTCATTGGGGAATCCCCGAGAGACGCTCTGGTGCATGCTTGGCCCCCCGGTCTACTTTATGCCTACACTCCTCTGCCCCTGATGCTGAAACTCATACAGAAAGCCAGTCGGTGGGGGAGCAGGATGATATTCATTGCCCCATTCTGGCCTCGTCAAACGTGGTTCCCTTACCTGTGGTCTCATCCGGTGAATCCGCCTTGGATTCTAGATCCCCTCCCGGATCTAATGTCTCATCCCCTAGACCTCCCGATCCCGAATCTGGACAACCTCAAGTTGACAGCTTCGCTGCTCCAGTTCCACTCCTAGTCAGGACTCCCGGCATCTTTTCACCAGTTAAAGCCATTCCCGTAGCAGCACATAAACCTTCCACTAGGAAAGTCTATCTTAGTAAGTGAAAACGCTTCTCCATCTGGGCGGAGAATAATAATTTAGATCCCTTCACAGCCCTGTTACCATCTGTGTTGGAGTTCCTTACAGGTCTGTTCCATCAGGGGGCTAGCTGCTCTACGGTCAAGGTTCAACTAGCAGCTATTTCTTATTACCATATGGGGCATGAATCGGGCCCCTTGATTACAGCGAAATTGTGTAATACCTTTCTCAAGGGTACTTTCTTGCTCAGACCTCCTGTCAGGGAAGTTGTACCCCCTTGGGATTTGGCTCTAGTTTTACAGGCCTTGACAGCTCCCCCTTTTGAACCGGCTGCCTCGGTCGATCTTAAGTACCTCTCTTGGAAAACGGCGTTCCTAGTCGCTGTTACTTCGGCGAAAAGAGTTTCCGAGCTTCATGCCCTTTGTGTGAAACCCCCGTACTTGGCCTTTCATCAGGCTAGAGTGTACCTCAGGACCAATCCTTCTTTTCTTCCCAAGGTGGCTTCAGAGGCTAATATCAATCAGTCCATTAACCTACCAGTTTTCTTCCCTAAGTATCAGAACAAGGGAGAATACAAACTCTGTTCCTTAGATGTGCATAGACAACTGCGTTTCTACATTCACAGGACTGCTGGTCATAGGCAATCCGACAAGTTGTTCATTTCTTTTTCCAAATTTAACCTAGGTAAATCTGTCTCTAAGATCACTTTATCTCGATGGATCTCGCAGTGTATTCTCTTGGCCTATGAAACTTCTGGGAGGCCTGCACCTCAGGGAATTCGTGCGCACTCTACTCGTTCTATATCTACCTCTGCGGCCTTTAGGTCTAGAGTTTCACTGGACGATATTTGTTCTGCGGCCACTTGGGCCTCATCTCATACCTTTATCAACCATTATAAGCTGGACATTATCTCCAGAGGGAGAGCGTCCTTTGGCTCTGCAGTGCTCTGGAACATCCTTCCATGATGGCCACCCAAGATTCAGGTAGCTGGGGACTCTGTCCCAAAGGTTGCTGACAAATGAAGTACCTACTTCAGATTAAAAAGTTATGTACTCACCATAACGTTCCATCTGAGTAGGTGACTTCATTTGTCTGCAACCACCCCCCCCCCCTCCTTCCCCTTGGCCCTCAGAATTTTCTTGTTCCTGTATGTCCTTCTATGGTATCCTTCGGGATGTATTTAGCCTTCGGCTTTTTGTATATGGGAAAACTTGATCTGAGGTCAGTTAGGGTTGGCAGGGGATTATAGGTAAGGGGAGGAGCTAGGAGCTCGGATCTCTAAGCTATGAAATAAGTTGCCGGCTCAGATCTGAGGTCGGATCCAAGACCCAAAGGTTGCAGACAAATGAAGTCACCTACTCAGATGGAACGTTATGGTGAGTACATAACTTTTTATTATACAGATGTTAGATTTTAAGTATGGAAGTCAAACAAGAATACAGTTGATACTGGATAATAAGTGTGTGACCAATACAGTATTACAGTTTTGCAGTAGAGAGGGAAAGATTTCGAGCAGCACATACGATTCTGAGAGTAAGGTATAGGCTTAGCGCTGTTGCTATATATGCATCAAGATTGAATAGAAGATATGGTAGGTAACTGATGGAGTAGATTATTGTAAGTGGCTGGGTGGCACTTGTTGGACTTAGTAAGTTGGAAGTACTGAATGTATATATGAGGAGTCTGAGCTGTGAGATGGGGAGGAAAAGTAGGTAGGCTAGAAATATTGCTTTTTTTTATAGTCAGTGCTGGTACATGTACATAGCCAATGGGAGAACAGGTGCTGTTTCAGCAAAGTCTTAAAGCATTCAGGGTTGCTAGTAGACCTAATTGAAGGAGAGAGAGCATTGCATAGTTTTGCTATAGCATATGGGTAACTCATTTGACTGGTGGAAAGGTTAGGATGTAATGCGATCCTATCTCTCCTACATTCATAACTGATGGGCTCTGAGCCGAGAATCGGCTTCGACTCGGCTGATACACTAGCACGAAGTCTCTCATTGGCTGGGCCAATCCCTTATCCCAGGATGCACCATGCCCAAACCCCCAGATCTCGTTTGCCGCTCCTAGAGTAACGACGTGGTCTCGACTTGGCTGTGGCTAAGTACCCTTCTATTTTGGCCTTTTGGTCGCTTTTTTGCAGATTAGCTTACATTTGTATACTCAAACAGATATTTTAATAGTTATCTTGTTGTCAGTACCCTTGTGATTGACTGTTTGTTTTTTGGATTGTTGTGGTAATTCCTTCTGTTTGGCGGGCTAGGCCCATTTAAGTTAGAGGGCCTTTGCCCTATTTCTTGTCGGCGAGCGTTTAAGTTAGAGCTCTTCCCTCCTTGTGTGCTGAGTGTGTTTAGAGTGTTAATATGTCTGGCAAAGAAAAGAAACATAAGCCATCGGGCTTTAAAAAATGTTCAAAATGCAGTTACAAGATGTTGTTGACAAATGGCCACGCCATCTGTGTTTATTGTCTAGGGGCTAAACACTTGCAAGAATCTTGCAGTGTTTGCCATGCTTTCTCCTCTCGTGTCCTACAGGAGAGAAAAAATAAGCTTATCCTGAAGGGTTTGATCAAGCCAGCCTTCGAGGAAGCTTTGTCTTATTCTCCCACCTCAAAATCGAAGAAAAAGAAGTCTTCGGTTCCGACAAGTCCATCGGAGCCACCTACAAAAAGAGCTAAATCTCTGTCCCCTTCCTCGGCTCCACTGGTCTCGGAGCCACAGGATAGAGGATCTAAATCTGGGTCTCCTTCCTCAGCTCCACTGGTCTTGGAGTCTTGGGATGAGAGATCAGGTACTCTGTCCCCTTCCTCGGCTCCACTGATCTCTGAGCCGCAGGATAGAGGATCTAAATCTGGGTCTCCTTCCTCGGCTCCATTGGTCTCGGAGCCGCAGGAGAGTGTTTCTGCTCTGGGGTCAGTTTCGTCGGCTCCTGAACAGTCTGTGCCGAAAGGGGTCTCGGTTCTGGTCGAGTCTGCTTCGGCTCCGATCCTTTTGGAGCCGATTTGGTGCCGGCCTCTTAGCTTTCTCTCGGAGCCGATAGAAAAAGTTTCTCGGCCCCCTTCTCTTTCCACCTGGCTTTCAGATTCGGATTTAGATAGGGTGGTCCAGAGGCTCCTCCAGTCACCTGTCTTATCCAAATTATTTTCAGCTCTGGTCCAGTCGTCCCCGGAGCCAGCCCTTTCAATACCGTTTCTTCCTCCTCCGACAACCTTGGTGTCGTCGGAGCCGGAGTTCGTAGAGTCTGGTGAAGTCCTTGAGTCGGTTCCGAGACCCACTGCTAGTCTGTCGGCACCGAATTCAGCTCCAACCCTTTCTGTGCCTTCCAGAGGTTTCGGTTCTCGGGTGTCCTCAGCCGGGCCCGAGGGGGATTCATCGGGGCTTCTGGTTTCGGCCCCGAGTCTCCCACTTGGTGCCTCGGCTAGGGGAACCCCGACCCCGGTCATGGTCTTGGAGACGGGCCTCTCTTCAGATTCTGGTGGGCCCACCTTCGAGGCTATGAGGAGCGCGCTGGCCAAGTCTCTAGTGACTTCACCTGAATCTGCGACTCCTTCCGTAGACACGGCAACTAGAGCTTCTGGTGCCCCCCTGTCTTCGGACAGCGCGGCTCCTAGGCCTGAGGATTCCTCCTTGTGTGGTCCCCTGTTTTCCGAGGGGCCTTCAGAGTCCGTGCCTGAAGAGCCCCCAGGAAAAAGTTGTGCAAGAGGAAGCACATAGACTCCCCAGATGAGTCTGTCACCTCGGACACTGACCTTGATGATGCGGAAGGGTCCCCTAAGTCGTCCTCTGACGATGTCTCGTTCTCCGATATCCTGGAGATCTTGAGACAGAGGGGCGACTGGCCATCCAAAACCCCTTCTGCGGAGGAGTCTGTCTTCCTCAAGGCCTTCGGAGCCCAACCCTCCACCTCCTGGGTGTCTCCACCCTTCGATGAGTTACTGGACCTTATTTGTCGAAGGGTGTGGGAACACCCTGATTCTGTAGAGCCAGTTCCTTTTTGCCCCAACAAGTTTTTATCCGCACCCCCTGGCAAGGAGTTTCTAACCAAGGGAGTTCCGGTTGATGCTATGGTGGTGGCGTCTGCCACCCAACAGGATGTGGCAGAGGCATCTACTTCTATCCATCCTCCTAACAAGGAGTCCAGGAGCATGGATAGGTATGGGAAGTGTACCCTGACTTCAGTGACCTTTACTCTGCGGTCACCGAATTATTTATGTCACTTTACGAGGCTCCAAAGGGATCTCATAAAGGAGTTGGGAGATGCCCTGTCGGGTAACGTGCTTGAGGCGTCGACGCAGTCTGTCAATGCCCAGCTGTCTACCCTTTCGTCGATTGTTAACTCGTCCATGAGGCTCATATCGTATGCAGCCGAAGGGGCGGGTAGGGCAGCGAGTTCGGGCGTAGCCCTTAGGAGGCAAGCCTGGATGCGCTTGTGTCACTTTGCGGAGACGTTCAAGTCTTCCTTCACCGACACTCCATTCGATGGGTCCTCTCTCTTTGGACCCAAGGTGAAAGACACACTCACTAGATGTGAGCAGGAGGGTAAGACTTTGTCTGCCGTTGGGGCCCGTTTTTCACTTCCCTCTAGACCTTATCCCAAGGCTCAGAGGGGAGGAAAGATGTGGTTCAGAAAGTCCCAAAAGTCTTTCCCTGCCCATCAGAGTGACCCCCCTTCCAGAAGCAGAGGGGGGGGATTATTCTGGAAGACGTCGCCCTAGAGGCTGCGGAGGCCCCTGCAACTCAGGAGACCACAAATCCTTTTGTGGTTCCTCCTTCCAGCGTCCCTGAGGGACTGCCCGACTGTGCGTCTCCGGAGCCAGTCGGGGGTCGATTCTCAGAGCATCCAAGGGCCTGGGGTTCCATCACTCAGGATCAGTGGGTGCTTCATATCATCGCCGGAGGTTATACCATCCCCTTTATCTGTCCCCCTCCACCGTCAAGGAAAATCCCGGACGTGCCACCCAGTCAGCGGGATCAAGCCGCCTTAGAGGTCGCAAAGCTGCTCGGAAAGGGAGTCATCCAGCCAGTCCCCACAGACCAGACCGGATTAGGAACTTACTCAAGGATATTTTTGGTGTCGAAAAGAACAGGGGACTTGAGACCCATTCTGGATCTCAGCCACCTAAACCGCTTCGTAAAGAAGTCCAAGTTCCGGATGGTCACGTTGCAATCCATTTTCCCATTGCTGGAAAAAGGAGTATGGATGTGCTCCATCGATCTCAAGGATGCCTATTATCACATCAAGATAAACAGAGTGTCCAGGATACATTTATGCTTCCACCTAGGAGCGAGTCACTTCCAGTTCCGGGCCCTGTCCTTTGGTCTCACCACAGCCCCCAGGGTGTTTACCAAATGTCTGGCAGTGGTGATGGCTCACCTGAGACGTCTGGGATTCCAGGTGTTTCCGTATCTAGACGACTGGCTCCTCACCGCCTCCACCAGGCATCTTCTTACTCTAGCCGTGAGTGCTACCATCGAGTTGGGACATCTATTAGGAATTACATTCAACTGGGAAAAGTCTGTATTGCTGCCATCACAGCGTGTTGCCTTTATAGACGCAGAGCTAGACTCTGTAGAGATGGGAGCATTCTTTCCAACAGAGAGGATAAAGATACTACAGGACCAAGTTCTAGCCTTACTGCCCTGACGGAAAGCCCCAACCAGGATGGTCATTCAGCTTTTGGGATTGATGGCGGCCTTCATTCTTCTGGTCCCTCTGGCAAGATTGCACATGCGAGTTCTTCAATGGCTCCTGTCGACCCAGTGGTCATACCAAGAACTGCCATTGTCCTACCCGATTTTCATCACGGAAACGTGCCGGCGAGATCTTCGTTGGTGGCTCCTCTCCTCCAACCTGAACCAGGGGAGATTCTTCTGCCCCCCCCTCCCCATTGCCACAGTGACCACGGACGCATCCCAGATAGGGTGGGGGGGGGGCATTATCTGGGCAGGACGGTTTAAGGCACGTGGCAAAATCATGAAACTCACTTGCATATCAATGTTCTGGAAATGAGGGTAGTGCTTCTAGCGTTGCAGGCACTTCACAGCTCTCTTCCTATGGGTACCATCGCAATCTTCTCAGACAATATGGCGGTGGTACGGTACCTGAACAAGCAGGGAGGAACCAGGTCTTATCCTCTTTGCAGAGAAGCCATGAGAGTGTGGAATTGGGCGATCGCTTCCCAGAGATTTCTAGTGGCAACGCACATTCCGGGGAAGTCCAATGTGATAGCAGACAGGCTGAGCAGAGTTATTCTGATGCCTCACGAGTGGTTCCTGAATGACCAAGTAGCGGCTTGGATCTTCTCCAAGTGGGGGTTTCCCTGTTGCGACCTTTTCGCCAGTCCCTGGAATGTGAAGTGCAGCAATTTCTTCTCCCTGATTCCCCCCCAGGGGGAGTCAACCAGGGACGCTCTAGTCCACAATTGGCGCTCCGGTCTGCTCTATGCCTTCCCTCCGGTTCCTTTACTGCCAAAGGTGATTCAGAAGGCGATCTGCTTGGGAAGCAGCATGATTTTGATCGCACCACACTGGCCCTGCCAAGTTTGGTTTCCCTTCCTTCGGAAGTATGCAGTGGAAGGTCCTTGGATTCTGGACCCAGTTTCAGACCTCCTGACTCTTCAGTCGGGTCAGGCCCATCCATCACTGCGAACTCTCAAGCTAGCGGCTTGGCTGCGCCACTTCTGACCTTAGTCAGACAGCATATTCTTTCACCTGAGATGGTCCGGATTCTGTCTTCTTCCCACAGAGCTTCCACTAAGGAGATATATTCTAATAAATGGAAAAGGTTTGCCATTTGGGCCCAGCGGTACAACCTTGACCCTCTGACAGCCCTGGTGTCGGCAGTATTAGATTTTTTGGCAACTCTTTTTAGACAGGGTACCGCTGTCTCCACGCTTAAAGTCCAGTTGGCAGCGATTTCTAATTATCATGTTGCCTTTGAGCCTTCACTCATGAGTCATAAGTTGTGTAAGGCCTTTCTCAAGGAAGCTTGGTTGCTTCACCCCCCGGTGTCACAACCTGTTTTGCCATGGGATTTGAATGTGGTTCTAGGAGTCTTGACATCTCATCCCTTCGAGCCGGCGGCCACTTGTGAGCAAAAATTCTTATCTTGGAAGACTGCCTTCTTGGTAGCTATTACTTCAGCCAGAAGGGTTTCGGAGCTTCAAGTCCTTTCTGTCAAGCCTCCTTATCTGATCTTTCATAAGGATAGAGTATCTCTAAGACTAAATCCATCATTTCTTCCTAAGGTTTCTTCTGCTCTTTGTCTGCAACAATCTATAGAGCTACCAGTTTTTCCGAAATTTTCCAACAAGGCAGAATACAGACTTCATCAGTTGGATGTGCATAGACAACTGAGGTTTTACTGAGATAGGACACAGCAGCAGAGGAAATCAGACCAGTTGTTTGTGGCCTTTGCGGATAACAGGTTTGACAAAACAGTAACTAAGACCACTATTGCTACGTGGATTAGGGATTGTGTTTCATTTATTTATGCATCAACAGGAAGGGACCTTCCATTTCCAGTTAGAGCGCATTCTACTAGGGCTATGGCAACTTCAGTGACCTTCCACGCCAGACTGTCTGTGGATGAGATATGTGCAGCGGCCACTTGGGCTTCTCCACATACATTTCTCATTACAAACTGGACGTGGCGTCTAGGGGTCGGGCGTCCTTTGGTTCCACAGTGCTCAGGAGTGTTTTCCAGTGAGACTCCCAGGATCTAGGTGCTAGGGACACTGTCCCATCAGTTATGAATGTAGGCGAGATAGGATCGCATTACATCTTTTAGTTATGTACTTACCATAATGATAGATGTATGTGATCCATCTCGCCTACATTCTTACGTACCCGCCCTCCTTCCCCCTACCTGTTGGATCTGGAGAAAACACTGTTGTGCAGTCGGATTGGTACATGTGGATGAGTTGTTGTGGGGCAAACAAGATCTGGGGGGTTGGGCATGGTGCATCCTGGTATAAGGGGTTGGCCCAGCCAATGAGAGACTTCATGCTAGTGTATCGGCTGAGTCGGAGCTGATTCTCTGCTCCGAGCCCATCAGTTATGAATGTAGGCGAGATGGATCGCATTACATCTTTTAGTTATGTACTTACCATAATGATAGATGTATGTGATCCATCTCGCCATATTCTCCAGCCCTCCTTCCCCCTACCTGTTGGATCTGGAGGAAACACTGTTGTGCAGTCGGATTGGTACATGTGGATGAGTTGTTGTGGGGCAAACAAGATCTGGGGGGTTGGGCATGGTGCATCCTGGGATAAGGGGTTGGCCCAGCCAATGAGAGGCTTCATGCTAGTGTATCGGCTGAGTCGGAGCTGATTCTCTGCTCCGAGCCCATCAGTTATGAATGTAGGCGAGATGGATCACATACATCTATCGTTATGGTAAGTACATAACTAAAAGTTTTGCTGCATTAAAGAGCATCTGATTGACTGATCGCAGAGGTCTATTTGGGTGCTGCATGGTGAACAGAGAGGAGAGGGCATGACAACGAGAAGGTCTGTAGATTAGCTTATGAGCTGAGTTAGTTGCAGGTATGTTAGATGTTGGGGAAGTTCTAGCCAGTTTAGATGGAGTGATATGCAGGGGTGGGAGAAGTGTTTGGCGCTGGTTATAAATTTTGCGATTTTATTGTAGCTTGAGTCCAGTTTGGATTTAAGAGGCAATTGTATATTAGTAAGGAGAGGTGCACCATAGAGTAAGGATGGAAGTAGAAAGGAAGAGGCAAGGGATAGTCTTGCTGCACAGGTGAGGAAGTGTGTTTGCCTGTACTGGATGCCTAGTTTCTGATTATTATTTTTTTTTTGATGTTTGTGTTAATATGCTGGTCGAAAGTTAGGTGTTTGTCTGTGGTGATGCCTAGAAGTTTGGTATATGTGACTGGTTCAAGGCAAATGTTGGTGAGTGAGTTGATAGTAAATTCATTTTTGGTTAGGGGTGAGGGTGAATAACATGAGTTTGGTTTTATTAGCATTTAGGGCTAAATGGTTAATATACATCCACATTTCAGTGGAGGTGAAGGCATTTTGGATGAGCTTAAGCAGTCCTGAAGTAGACTTGGCCATGCAGATGATGGTCATCTGCATATGGGGTGACATTAGCATGGGTTATGCTGGTATGGAAATCAGTGATGAAAATGCTGAAGAGCAGTGGACCTAGTATGGACTGTTGTGGGACTCAAGTTCTAGTCTAGCTATTTTTTTAAATAATATATTAAAAGTGAGAGAGTTCTGATCCAGTAATTGGCAAGAAATTTCTCTTAAGAAGTCAGATTTTGGAACACATCTAGTTTGAAATAGTGTTATCACTTCACATTTGTAGTCTAAAAGAATAACGAGTAGACCATAAAAAATGTAAATCTTTAAAGTCATGTAAATTCTTCAGTTTCAATAAACTCACCCAATTCTTTATAACTTTTGCATAAGATGAGATTATGGGTTCCTTGTTTGCACTGACTGATTTGTCCAAAATGCAATTGAAATCCCCTTCAAACTCAAATTTCCATTGACATTATTAAAATATCTAAACGTTGCTTAGAAATTTAGCTTTTAGTCTAAGTATCCAGTACTGTACAAAGATTGGTAATACAAATAACCTGCTTTGATATTCCTTACTGACCAACAGAAATGTTCACTTGGTGTCACTAGGTGAGAATATTATTTTATTTAAATTTGCTTTGCAGGTTGGGACACTGATCCAATGTATTTATTTCAGGTTTATAATTCAAAAATATGCATAACAAAGCATAGAATCAGTTGCAAAACATGTATACAAATTCTTGACTGTGGAAATAAGGGAAAGTACAATTAGTACACAAAGATAATTTCAGTCACAAGGTTATAACAGGCATATTTTTGTACATAGGCATTAAAAGTGACACATTGACACAGTAACCTGGTTTTAATGCTCTCTGTGCTAGAACACATACATGAGGCCAATTCATTCAGTCATTTGTTTACATTTGTTAACTGGGAAAGTCAACCAGGTGATAAAAGCTACGCATTCATATAACTGTACAACAGCTTAGACATAAATTTAAAAGTAATTATACAATGGCTTCTCATTAGTATTAAAAAAAATAGTCAGCGTGCCCGTTGTAAATCGAACATATACCAATTGAAAAAAGTCCGGCCACTGAAGTACTATTGAGTGACCAGAGTTTTCTGTTGATACATGTTCCACATTGCCGACCAAATACAAAAACAATCGGGTTATGTTCTGCAATAGAAACTTACCTGATTTTTCCTTGTATTTCTGCACACACAAGGCAGACTATCATACCTCTGAACTCTCCAGATTTTTGGAGAATGTCCACATGTTTTGTAATAAAAGTAAAAAAAATAAAGGCAACAGAGATTTTTTTCTCTGCTTGTTGAACAGGACTGATGTACTGTGCAAGCATGGCAGCGTAAATTCTATACTCATGTGCAGTACGTCAGAAAAATACAGAAGCAAGGGAAAACAAAGCAGAGGAACACTACAGTGCCATTATACAAAGGCATTATTTAAGAAAGGTAAGCAATTTCTTAGCCATTGTATAATATCAGCAACCCATGAGTTGGTGTGGATATATCGGGGTTTAATCACTCTGGCTTCATTCTTGTGATCAAACCACACCAACTGTGGGTAACTCCTAATATACTCAGATCAACCCGTGGGTTCTTGCTTAAATATAAGGGTATTACAGAGCTGTTGATGACATTAAGAAATGGGTAAGGAATACAATAATTCTTTAATTTACAGGCTGTTTGGTATGTTTGTATTTTAACACAGGCACTTAGGTCACTCCAGAACAAGTACAAGTATGACGCTGTCATTGTACATGTTGGTGTGAATGATCTAAGATGTACCTCCCTGGACTACATGAAAAGAGACATTGAGGGGCTCTCTGATCATGTAGCCCAAGCTGGTATGACCCTGACCTTGAATAGCATACTACCTTCACCTAGAATGATACCACAATACAAAGACAAAATGATCAATTTCAACAATTGGCTAAGCTTCTGGTGTCATTCTAAGGGGATCCAGTGTCTGTCTGCCTGGGATGACATGATAGACAAGCCTCGCTGTTTTGCCAGAGATGGGTTGCACCTGTCACCCCTAGGTTTTCGAATACTGGCCAAGGCTCTTGCCATCCCCATAGTGCCTTTTTTAGGCAAGGCTCAAAGGACAAACCAACCACCATAACCGGCACAGGTAACCAAAAACTAAGGGTAATGCTACTCAGCGCCAGAAGTCTTGACCTCAAAATGCACAGACTCGAGGCTCTCCTCAGCATGGAGAAAATCGATGTTTGTGCAGTGACGGAAACCTGGTTCAAGGCTCGAGAGCACTCCAGCACTGCCAGGTTACAATTCATATCATACCTTCCGGCCTCAGTTACTGGATCACAGTACAAAGGGCGGAGGTGTATCCATACTCATCAAGGATACCCATATCTCCAGGTTAGTAGTGCAGCACGATGCCCCAGAGATCATCCATGCGCAACTATCAGCAGGCAAAACCACATTTCAAGTCGTAGCCGGTTATAGATAGCCCACCATGTCCCAAGATGCTCACTCTGCATTCCTTGAGACATTGGAAAATATAAAGGTCCTACCCAACACCATAATCTTGGGTGATTTCAACTACCCTGGTATAGACTGGGTGAACTACCAATGTTCCAACTCCTATGCTCAGCGATTCATAGAATTTATAAATTCAAATGCCCTTGAACAACTAGTATGTTCCCATACTAGACAGGACAGCATATTGGATTTAATCATCACAAACATGGGCGCCCATTGTACCACACCTGTTATCACCCCCTCCTTGGTCAGATCCGACCACAAACTGATAACCCTAGACATCCTCACTCCTCCACCTCCCCCAATCAAAGAAACCATAGTCAAAAACCTTTCCAAAGCAAACCTCAAACTACTTGCATCCGAAGTGGAAAGCTTCACTGTTCCCTTGCAGAAGGATAATGATATCCAGGATGCAGAATCCTACACCAAGGCACTCTATATGCATCTTCAGGATTGCATGGACCATGCTATCCCAAATAAAACCAAGACTCCTTCCTCAAGCAAGAAAAAACCAGTCTGGTGGATACCGGCCATAAGCAAACTTTACAATAAAAGGAGGAGACTTATACAAAAAAAGGCCAAATTTCAAGTAGAAAAATCATCCCCGATCAGCATTAGTAAGAAATTGAGGGCTCTCATCAAGTCAACTAAAGCTAATTTTGAAAAGAAAGTTGCCAAGTATGCCAAGGATAACCATAAGGCCTTCTATGGCTACGTCAAAAACCTAAATGGCAACGCTCAGGTCTGTTCTGAGGTAGTACAAAATGGAACAAAATACACTGACCCTTCTGACATTGCCAACATCTTGGCTGACAGGTTCAGTGCAAATTCCCCCCCCCACCACCACCACCACCTACAGGGCCTATTACCATTCTAGGGGATTGTGTAAGTCCAATTATTACTGATACGTTGGTTAACAAGGCTCTATCTAAAGCTAAAAACACTGCCTCCATGGGACCAGATGGTGTCCCAGGCTGTGTCATACGTGAGCTCCAAAAGGAATTAACCCCACATCTTAATACCCTGTTCAGTCTCAGCCTCTCCACAGGATATGTGCCCATAGAATGGCGCACAGCAATGGTGGTCCCGCTACACAAGGGTGGGGCCACAACTGACCCTGGGAACTACCGACCAATAAGCATGACCAGTCTGATCTGTAAGGCTATGGAGCAAATCATTATGGACCTCATAAATGGAGAGATTGGGAACCTCCAGTCGCTGGACCCCACACAGTTCGGCTTCGTCAGGGGCAGATCATGCCTCCTGAACCTGGTGGATTTCTTTGAGACAGTTACTCAGGCTATAGATAAGGGAAAGGAGGTACACACGGCTTACCTTCACCTTGCTAAAGCATTTGACACCATTCCCCATTCAGGTATTATTGATAAGCTCACCAGCCTGGGCATAAACCCTTATGTCACAAGATGGATTGCAAACTGGCTCTCAGACAGATCCCATAAAGTAAGAGTAGCGGGATCTATGTCCGAATCCAGACCAGTAACGAGTGGTGTGCCTCAGGGCTCTGTCTTGAGGCCCCTCCTGTTTGGCATATACTTCTCAGAAGTACAGGCAAGCACGGAAGGGCTGTGGCTGACTAAGTTTGCGGGCGACTGCAAACTGGGTGCTATAATAGTCTCCGGCCGACATGGAGATCCTCCCTCCAGAAGGGCCTAAATGAGACATGGTGTCAAAGCCATGGTGTCAAGCTAAATGCAAAAAAATGCGTAGTAATCCCCTTTGGAAAAAACAGAGTAGCCGCAAACTACAACATAGGAGGCAATCCCCTGAAATCTGAAGAAGAAATAAGGGATCTAGGGACCCAAGTAGGTAGATAGCTTTCATTTGATAACCATGTTGCCAAAGTGGTTAGAAAATCCTTCTATGTGACCCATCTGATCACGAAAGCGTTCACATCAAGATCTAAGGATGTAATGGTGCCCCTCTACTCTTCCCTCATCAGACCCATTATTGAGTACAATGCACCAATTGGAATGTACCTGGCTAGACATCTCCAGCAGCTGGAGAGACCACAAAGGTACCTAACCAAGAGGATTACGGGCCTCAAACAGTTGCCCTATGCAGCACGATTGAAAAAGCTAAGACTGCTCTCTGTTGCATACCGCTTTCTCAGAGGCGAGCTCTGTCTAATGTACAGAGCCATGTCCAACC
This sequence comes from Protopterus annectens, assembly GCF_019279795.1. Classification (NCBI taxonomy): domain Eukaryota; kingdom Metazoa; phylum Chordata; order Ceratodontiformes; family Protopteridae; genus Protopterus; species Protopterus annectens. The sequence goes on from NC_056749.1 coordinate 628,115,295, forward strand.
CAGAATTGTTGAACATGCTCCATCTTAGCAAAACCAAATTTACTCGAGCTACATGCTCTAGGGATATAAACTTCAACACAACAATGAATAGAACATGCTGGAGGGATAGATTCCCTTTGCAGAGACTTCCCTTACTATGGAACAGGGTCCCGATCTACATAAGACAGAGCCTCTCTCTATCACTCTTCAAGAGGAACCTTGATGAGTGGATGGGTAACAAAGTTCACACCGGGGATCACACCAACAGCACTACTAGATAGGGGCCAAGGGTACTAGCTGCTAGTACAAGGGTCTAGGGAGCTACTAATGGGGCGGTGAATACCGCACAACGTGGCTGGGCTAATATATGCCTTCGGGCAGATAGCCCATTACCAACCTATGAGAAAGTCAGTATGACTGTTAATGAAATGGTGGGAGAAAGTGATTGAAGAATGAGGTGTTTACTGTACTTGTTTTTTTTTTCTCCATCCTTCATCTCACTCACATTACTTTTACCATCTTAGACAGTACAGGCAGTCCCTGGGTTACAGACATCTGACATAAGGACAACCCATAGATAAGAACGGGCTGCCGCAATGTTAGAAATAATTTGAAAATAAATAAAAATCCTAACAGTTGCCAAATCTTACCTTGAAGATGAAGAATTATGTTTTACTTTCCTTTTCCCCATTTGTGAAGCTACTCGCACGTCTTGTTAGAGCAGTTACTTCTACCTTTATGGAGAACAAGAGATCCAATTGGTTAAGAGATCGCTGTGTTGATGATCTGATTGGTCAAGACTACTGTCTTATACAGTACAGTATTGAAGCAGTGACTGTACTATACAGTAGAATGGGCAAATGACATTGCTGCTCACTATGGTTTAGGTGACAGTAGGAGGTCGGGCAGAGGTCTGAAATTTCAGGAAAGAGTGGAAGACATTTGTAGGTGATGCATGTAGTACAGAAATGTGAAGTGAAGCTTAAAAAGAGATAAGTTTAGCATACTTATTTTTTTTTTGTATGGAATGTTCTACTGTAGTGTATGAACACAGTTACTGTACTCTTACACTGTACTTTCAGTATTGTTATTACTACAGTATACAGTATTATGTTTAAGATTTTTGATTTGGAAGTGTTTTTAAAGTGTTTTATATGCAAAGAAAAGTAAAATAAATATTAGACTGAGTCAAACATTTGACTAAGTGATATTTAATAAGAAGCATATGTACTTGTTTTGACTTTCATACAAATTTGACTTAAGGACAGACTAAAAAATGGATCTCATCCTTAACCCAGGGTCTGCCTGTATATCAGTAGCATTCTGGAATATTGAATAATGTGACCTAATGAGTTACTGTGATATTATGAGAATCTTGGGAATTATAAAATTGTTTTGCATTAAATTATTACTTCACTTATCTTTTTATCAAAAGAGTTTGCGGATAGAATATAATTTATGAATCTAACGCTCATTAAATTGTATTCTAAAATATGAGCTGCTTCTAAAAATGCAGTGTCAGCTTTATTCAGATAACTGAAATGACTCTCTTATAATCTCAATTTAACCCATTTATGTTTAGTAATAGTACCATGTGCTGTTGCCATGACTTGTAAAAACAAATATTTTGAGATGCTTTATGATTTACAGTGTGTAACATCAGCATTACAAGTTATACCATAATAAACACTGTGTTTCTGTTACCCTTCCACAGACTTAGATTTCTATAATTTTGATGCAGAATGTTTTCAGATTATTTCTTTCCATAAAATTAGACTGGATAACCATCCCTGTTCTTATTTCATTTTTTTTTTTGAGTACAGTTTTTACTTGTATGCGCTTCCTATGGAAATAGCTTATTTGTCAAGTAGCACACTGTCCTGGATAGATTAGCCCCACTCTGGTCATACTCTCTATGCTGAGGCCCATTTTGCCCCTCCACACTACCCCCAATTCCCACCCATACACCCTTACCCTACACTTGCATATCACATGTCTCCACCCATTTGTTGCTACTAACCAGCCACAAACCCCACTCTGTGATTCAATCCCATCCCCACTACTTTCTTTGATACAAATTCCTCCTTCCTTCTCCTCCCACCCTTTCCTTGTAGTAATGCATCTCCTATACTTTTGTCCATATGTGTACGTCTGTATTAATACCATTACTTCCTTCATCTCTGCATTCCAGTATACACCTTCCCCAAAATTAACTGAACTCCCTCTGTTCTTTTTCATCACATATGTCACTGACCTATACTTATTTTTTTTTTAATTTCTTGCTCTTGTTTTCACTCTGATTTTTATTTTTTTTTCTCTCATTCCTACCCTCACATAAATTATGTAGCTCAGATTTCCCAGTCAGCTATTATTGCTTTCTCCCACAGTGATTAGTTTCTACATATTAATTAACAAGGAGCCCGTCTTCTAACCATTTCCTTCAGCTGTCTCCCAGAATCTTAAAATTGGACTGGTACTGTCCCTTACCAAAAAATGTTGCTTATAGCCCTCTCCACCCATTCTTTCCCATTATTGTACTAGTACTGTTTCATCATCCTACCTTACCTTAGACTGCCCTTTGCAGTGTTTTCATTCTAGATAGACTTGGGCGAGTTTTTGCTTTTGTGACTTTACCTTGGAATGACACTAATTCAGATATTTGCAGTTCTCTCTGTCATTCTAATTGCATACATTCCATCCTATCTCCACCGTCTTTACACTACCGGCTTCTGTCAAGCTCTTAAACTTTATCTTTAACACTACAGACTGCCAATACATTATAGTTTCTAATGTATACTGTAACTCTATTATGCATCTCTTTAAGAACAACTGTCTTTGGTGTAGCTCCATATTCCACAAAGCAGGCGTAAAATAGAAAATCAAAATAAAATAAAAAAATAGAAAAGTACAATATCGAATACAACTGTCTATTTCCTTGACACCTCATTTCTCTGACTTTAAAGCCCCAACATATACAATACCAACCCAAAGTAAATTCCTTAATATTGCTTCCACACGCTATAGTGCAGTCAGGTTTATAATGTGTTAATGTTGATGTGAGAATGACTTCTAATAAACTAACTAAGTTGTATACCTGGCTAGGCTGTTCGCACTCCAGACATTGGAGTGACATTGGAGGTCAAAACAAGAAACAAATGAGGGCTTCTACCACAGGGCTATAACATAGACAAGACAAAAAAGACTGGAGGGGTTGTAGTTATCTACACAAAGAACTGTACGTCTTTTTCGTTACTTTACATCCTTCCTCAGTTCATTAATGTGGAATTCAATATCCCTTTCCTCAGACCTAATAACCATAACAGTATATACATCAAAGGAATATACAAACATGCCTCCAGGCAGTAGTATCTCTGTTGCTGAACGTTTTTGCTGGGAATCTGCTAAAATCCCTTAGGAAATGATCATATTAAGTGACTTAAATATTGATTTTCTGTCACTGAACGGACATGTCTACAAATTCTGTAAATCTATGAGACTCATTGCATGTTATTACTACTCCAAATAAGTATAACAGAAGTAGCAAGAAGGCATTCACTCTTGATTGAATTCTCACTTCTCCTCCTAACAAAATTACTTCCACTGGTACTCTGCCAGATAATTTATGATCACTTCCGTACTTTTGCATTGAGGTACCATTTTATAAACAACATTGCAACTTAGTAGGCAATCTTTCCACATTTCACAATGAATTATTTATCAGTAGCTTAATCCTTTGTAATTGGAATATGATAGAAACTACTAGATGATGCTGTCTCCGAATTTAACATAGCTTTTGCAGAAGTTCTGAAAGAACATTCTGCTGTCAGAACAAGAAAAGTTAAAGCAATCCCTGCTCTGTGGCTCTCTAGAAATATCAAACAACTCATTTAGCAGAAGGACAGGAAAGACTCAGAAAAATCTAGAAAATCCTTCAGAATGTTAGATATCTTTAAAACAGCATAAATATAACATCAGATTGTACAAGAAAATCCACTGTATCAAACTGCAGGATACACAGTACCTCTTCCAAAAAAAAAAAAAAAAAAAACTCTTAAATCCTGGTCAAACTACTCTACCAGCTCATCCTTAAATAATCAGACTAGTAATATAAGTAGTCAGTTCAACTCCCCTTTCATACAAACAGTAGCTTTTCCAGTCTACAACTTGAACCCTACTATCCTTAGACTTCCTCCACAACTAGGCAACCATTCCAATATTTTTTTTCTTCCAATCAGTTCCCACTTCCATCATCATATCATCATAAGGCATTTGTTTAAATTAAAGCCATCTACAATAGCTGTAGATATTTTGACAGAGTGTATCAAAACTATAGCAGATGCATTGATCTGTGTGGTTTCTATCCTGATAAACTGATCCATTATAGAAAACTGAGTCCCAGCCATCTGTAAAAAAAATACTTCACCTTATCCCTACATAAAGGTGGAAACTCCACCGACTTCTCCAGCTGTACACCAGTTGTATCTGCACCTTGTCCAAAGTACTAGAAGAGCGAACTCAATCACAACTACACAGATATCTCATCCACAATAATCTCTCTTCAGCTCAACATGGCTTTTCCCTATTTACAGTGCATATACTGCCCATCTTGGCTTTATCAACACGGTGAACATCAACAGAAGTTTAGTCAGCCTGGTCTTAGCACATTTAATGCTATTTCTCACGAAAAGCTCTCTTCCTGTTCTACAGAAACTTCACTGTCCTGGTTTCATAGTTATCTTTGTAGTAGAGAGCAGTCAGTAAAATGGCAACATCATTTGTCATCTTTTCTGTCAGCCTGTCTCTGTAAGCATCCCCAAGGTAAATTCTTGGCCTTTTACTACTTAATGTGTTCATAAATGATGTCCGCACTGCATCCAGACATGCCTCTGCAGTCCAGTATGCAAATGATTACATTCTCTTCTGTTCTACAAGATCACTCACAATTCTCTTTCTTTCTCCATTGAATCTTAGCTAATTAACTCTCAGCTACACCTAAATCCAAAAAAAGTAATTTAATTTTTACTTCTAAGCAAACCTCTAATCAAAATAATATTTGTCATAATTTGAGTTACAAATTTGTAACGCATACAAAGCTGTTAAGAGTAATCCGTAGATGACGGTGTGAAATTTGACCACCATTACAACAAGAAGTTAACGCCAACAACTATGCTTCCTGTAAAGTGCAAAATTTAATCTCACAGACATTGCCAGAAAATCACCTCAACCTATGTACATGTACTCTTATGTGCTTCTACATTCACTAATCTGAAACCTATTCATAAATGATGCTAGAACAAAGTGGCGCAATTTACTGCAAGCTATCTTTATAAGATCCACCACTGCATGGCCATTAAACAGCTTAACTGGACTGAACTGTCACATTGCTAAACAACTAATCATTCCCTACAACCTTGTCTACAAACCAGAAGAGACTCCTACTCTAAATATCATTCAGCATTATTCTCCTGGTAGAATATTTTATGCTCAAGGGACAAACTGCTGTTAGCTGTAAATAAAATAACACTTCTAATAGATCATTGTATTCCAACTATGTTTCAAAAATCTTAAACTTCATCCCTTTTCCACTGAAACAATTAGACAAGTTTGTCTTCATGTCCATTTAATATAATACCTTAAGGGTCTGTGGTGATTTCCAAGTCTCACACTATATGCATTCTGAACTATCCTTTCCTATCTCTAATTTCTCTTGTGTGTGCTAATATATACATTGTACTATCATCTCCTCTCTTTTCTTTTTCCCATTCTCTCTCTTATAATGTGCATTTGTCTCTGTGAAGGTGACTATCTTCTCTAAGATTTCCTTGATTCCCCCCTCATTGTTTTTGTTTTCTAAAGTAGAACTTTCTTTTATTCATCTTCTTGCCATCCCACATTCTGTGGAAAGACATCAACTCGGTATTAATCTATTAAGTCTGCAGCCCCCTCAACTGCAGGTGAAATTTCTCTGTTAGAAATGTTGTCAAATTAGTATTCATGTAAACTTTTAGACAGCATTCTTTCAATTTCTGTTAATACTGATTAACTGTTTGTCAATGCATTTTGTCTTTATGTTGAATGAATGTGACATAGTGCTTGATTTGTGGAGAGTTTCTATATGGGCCTCTACCCAGTCAGACTTTCCTAGTAAGCAAACAAATACCAAATTCATTTCAGACGTTTAGCTGTTTAAGAAACAGTGACACATTTTTAACTACATTATTATTCAGAAAGACTGCTAAACAGAAAACTGCATACAGTAATAAAGCTATTCCTAGCCTGGAATACATAAATTCCTGCTCCAGCTTGAATTACTACCAGTTGCGGGAAACCTGTCATATATTCCCAAAATCCTACATAGGTACGATGTTCACACCACAAAACAGAAAGTTTAGATCTTTTTAAAGATGCGCTAATTAACTGACTATATTATATTAATTTGTACTTGTATTAAAGTAATTAAAACTACCTTAATATGAAGAAAAAACATGCTGTACTTAAATATACGCACATGAACTTTATGTAATGTGGTTGACTGTTTTTAGAGAATTAACTTACAGTTGGCATTTGTCACTTTCTTTGCCCTCATAGTCTAAAGACCAAACCTAAATATTAGAAAGTTCAATGCAAAATTATTTCATAAAGCTGTAATTTCCTGTAGAGTACATTAATTTTTAAAAGGAATCTGTGAAATAAAGATTAATGACAGTAAGATACAAGTTACCTGCAGTTTATACCGAAGAATGCACAAGATGCCAATAAAGGAAGTACTGAGATCAGATTTCTTGAAAACCTTTGGACTTAGAAGCATTTCTGAGTTTGCTCCCTTTGCATAAAACATTAATTGAAAAAAAAATGCACATACATGGATGTTTCTTTGCAATGTAGAAATAGAAAGGTCAGAAACTTAAAACTCACTCTTTTATCTGACACAAAAGCCTTTCCTCAGTTAATATTTGTACCGTACCAGTAATTTCAGTTGTTCTGCACACATTGTCGCTGTTAACAGCATGATCATCTTTTACATCATTTTTATAACGCAGCTTATTCTTTCAGTAATATATCAACACAAGCTAGCAAATTCAATGTTTGCCTATTTCTTCACCTCATTAATATAAGAATCTGTTTTTTTTTTGGGGGGGGGGGGTCATTCTAGTGAAGAAGTGCAGGCTCTCCCTCTAGATTTGCAGTTCTGCTCTTTATAATAAGAGTTAAATACCTTCGGTATGTACACTTTTTAGGCTTCTTGGTAAATGATCTCGCAGGAAGGATTAAGTCAAAATTCTGGATCCATCACTTGCTGAAAGGAGGAAGTCAAATTTCTGTAGTCAGCACTTCCAGCTTTCTGCTTAAAGGTTTCCTGGTATTTGCAGTTGAGCCATTTTCCACTGCAAGTTGTACTTCTAAATACATAAACTATTGAAATCAAATAATTCTTAATTTTTGTTGATACATCCATTCAGTTTTAGAAGCAATTCCATTCTGAAGCCATGTTGTACCTAGGGGATGAGTAAATAAGACGGATGCACTAACTGTATATGGTCTAACCATTATAAGGTCTTTAGTCAGACCGAAGAAAATAGAAAGTGCATCTCTTGTTGTTTTTCTTCATGTACCTACATCTTCAGTATTTTAAGATATGCATATAACCGGTTTCTGTTTTCCAATTTGATAGTTATGATTTGGGCTGTATTTTCTTTATTTTTTAGTTTTTGCGTTTTAATTTTCATAAAATTTATTTGTAGAAGTTTGATTTATGTGGGTGAAGTTTTGTGGAGTTAGAGAGTGTATCTCTTGTGTATCAGTATGTGATTTTTATTTGTGAATAGTTAAGAAATGCTTAGTTTTTGGTGATGTATAATGTATGTGGAGTAATGATAAAATGTCTATTCAGTTTACTTGGCTGTATGTATTTATCATACAGTGTTTATTGTTACGATGAATGAACCAATATTGTTTATGTATGAATACAGACAGATGCATGCACATTTTGCTGTATTATTTGTAAGTACTGTTAAGTGTAGAAGTATAAATATGTTTATATCATGCTGTTTTAACGAGGGTCTTATGACTGCAGATGAAGACCAAAAGAATTTAACTGTCTATGCACAAGCTTTATAGGGTAGGAATTTGCAGTTCAGTCACTACTGATCCTAAACGTTTTTACCAAATCATGTAGTTGTATCTCTGCTCACGTATTTTGACATTTGTTTAAATGTCCAAACTCAACAAATTCAGGCTTGTTCACTTTAAATGACTACAGTGTGTCTAGCGACAACATTCTTCCACGCACTTACCTTTTTGAAAGTAAACCATCCAAACCTCTAAATAAAAAGCAGAAAGTAAATGGAGCATGTAAAGCTTTTGAATATATTTCATAAAAGACGTTATCCCTGTACGTACTCATTTTTAGAATAAGCAGCAAGAAGGAAACTGCAGGAACTGCTAATTTTGTAAGAATTGCTTTCTGTGTTTTCTGGAAGTACTTGCAGGTCAGCAAAATGCAACTCTGATGCAAAGTCAATGATGAGTCATCCAGTGTGTTGCTATGAGTTTCCTCCTTGCAAGGCATGCAAGTTACAAGTGATTGTAAGTATGCCTGAACTGAAAAAAAATCTTACAGCTGTCTGCAAGAGAATTAAATAAACAGCACTCAAGAGTCTTTGTGATTATAACTGAAAGAATCAGAGATGCAACACTGTAGTTAATATCATTTCCCACTTTAACTTAAGCTTGGATCTGTTTGCAGTTTAAAATGTTTCTTTTATGCACAACAGCGCAGCAGACTTTGTTGCTCACACATTTCACAGGTGTTATCTCAGTCTTGAACTGCATTTGTGCACTTCTGGCTTATTTTATATTCATCTGTTGCAAATCTTTAGATTTATTGAAGACATTTGTGATGAATCAAGGTGGCAGCTAAAATTAAAATGATACCCAGCTTTTTTGCTTCATTTGATACAGCCTTTGAATACAAGGTTTCGGATGCATGGCACTTCACAGACAGGTGCCTGAACCATGCTCTGTTTTTCCTCGTGCTTGCCTATAAAACTGAATCTTTACTTGTTATCTCTCAGGTGACGCTAATTTAATATGAAATGCTGCTCTGCCTTCATGTTTCAGTTACCACAGCAGGATGAATTTCTAGGATTGCCAATCCTTCTGTCATTCCTTTAAAGTCCACAGTCCACATCGTTCTCAATTACTTCAATAAACAACTTAGTTAGCCATATATGAAGAATAAGTACTAGGATTTCAAAAGTAATATAATTGTATTTAGTAGGCACGTCAGAAGTGATATACTTTTGCTAAGAATTAATTTGTCCATGCCATGTTTTTTAAATTCCTGCATAATTTTTCCCATCTTCTCTATTTTAGAGTCAAGAAAATATTATTTCTGTGAAAACAGTCTTCTTAAATGCTATCATAGCACCTTACCAACTTCCACTATTCATCAGTGTCTACTTTTCTAGGAAATACTGCTCCAGAACAACTTATGTTGCCTTTATTCATTTTATGTATCCGGATCCACAAGCCTTGGTACCACCCCACAGGAGTTTTATTGCAGCTCTTGCGTAATTTTTGCTGCAGTCATCTTAATTGCCTCGGTTGTTTAGATGCATCTGGATATGTAGTGTTTTGATATTTGCCATATATGAATTTGAAGCTGTTCCTTATGTTTCCATTGCAAATTAAAATATGAATAAGCTTAGTAGTAGTAGCAGCTTTGATAAAGGAGATAAGCTGCTTTGTTAAAATGTCTGCTAGTAAAATGTTTACAGTTCTGACAGGTAAAAAATGTGTGTCTTGTGGTTGTGTGATTTATACACACACACACACACACACACACACACACACACACACACACACACACACACACACACACACACACACACACAGTGTTAGCCAAGGCCCGCCAGTCATAGCCAACTCTTAGTGCATTGTCTGATTTCTGTTTCATCAAAGTATTGCAGTGAGAGACTTGGAACTGCCCGCTGCCGAATCCATGATCTGATGTCATTTTTCATTTTGTCCTCAACTTATTGGTTTGGATCCAATCCCTTAGATCTGACTTGGCTATTGCAAAAGCTCATGGCAACCAGAAACCTCTCGAGCTGTTCTCTTACTGACAGTGCACCAACCGCAAGTACCTCAGATCTCATTTGTCCCTTAAAAGTGAAAGATGTGGGGCCAGCTTCTCTCGAGCAGCTTTGTTATTTTTTTCAAATAATTATAATCTTTCATTCTAATTTTTCTTCCTAAATATCTAGACTTTCAATTTCTTATAAATTTACTTAAGTCTGTCATTTTTATACATCTTTAGTCTCCCTTACCCTCCTCTTTTCGTACTGTTGTACTCCTCCATACACTATAGTTAGCATATTTTATTCTTATAATCTATATTTACTGTAGTTCTTAAATACCATTGTGGGTATTTCTTCCTTTCTGTTAAAAAAAAAAAAAAAATTCTCTTGTTTAAATTTTGGTAGAGTGTGGTACATCTTAAAATAGAAATTTTATTTACTGTGACTGATAAAGATAAAGGCCTGGCTGGGTTTAAGAAATGTGAAAAGTGTGGACACAAAATTCCATTTTTCAATGCTGACAAACTTTGTGTGTACTGTTTGGGTCCACTCCGCCTGCAGGAAAACTGTTCGAGATGTCATGCTTTCAACCTGAGAGCTCTGGTTGAACGTAAGAACAAGTTGCTTCTCAAGGGATTACTTCTCTCTTTCATTAGTGAGGCGTTATCTGGAGCTCCGCCACCCACAAGTACTTCTTCGGCATCTTCTAAATATTCAGACAAGTCTAAGAGACCTTTATTGTATCCGACAACTTCCTCATATCCTAAGAAGAAAAAGGTCAAGTCATCTGATCTGACTTCAATCTTGGATCCTAAATTGAGAAAGAGAGGCTCCTCTGATTCGACCTCACTTATATCCAAAACCAAAATTGGCTAAAAATGCAGCTGATCAGAGTGTTTCGGATCTGCCACAGAAAGTATCTGACTCTACACCCAGCATTCCCCGTCTCCCATGAACCAGATACTCTCCATCAGTGGACCCAGTCCCCTCTAGGGTCCGTTCCCCTTTTTTAGAGAGACCAAAATCCCCATCAGTAGTTTCCATTCGCTCTTCTAGGAGCCGTACTGAAGAAGACATGGAGAAGTTAGTGAGAAGGATTCTCATGGTGCAGAGCATGTCAAGCAATCCTGTCTGCTCCTACCTGTCTAGGTCAGGAGATCCAATTGTCCATTACATCCCCTTTGCAAGTTTCCCGTCCAACTCCCTTCTCATTCTTGGAGTTTCCAGATCAGAGTCTTCCAGGTGCATCGGGATCGGATCCGAAAATTGCTTTATCATCTGATCTGAAGCTCACTCTGATCTCTTTGGTTTCATCTGATCTGGGGAGCTCTTGCAGCCAGGGCTACCCTGTTGAGTCTGTGGTGTCAGTCTTCTCTGAAGTTTTCAAAGCCATCTCTGCACCTCGGGGCCTCGGTACGGGTTATTTTGTCTCTGACTTCAACCTTAGGAGAGTTCCCCTCAGAGCAGGAGGGACTATGGTCCAAAGGCTTGCCCTTATGGGTCAGAGTTCTTGCTTTTCTCTTGGGGGGCATCTGCTTTTGAGGCAGTGGAGAGAACCTTGTCTGCTTCCATAACAGACTATTCCCTTCACCTTGGATCCTCAGTCTGCAGGCATGCTATCTCTGTCTGGAGTCTCATCTATCCTCTCCGCAGGAACATCTGGTACTGAAATCCCAGGATTCCCAGCAGGGTGTTCCCCTGTTCCCCCAGTGCATTCCACTGAGGAAGTCCCTAAGGAGAGAATGTGCAAGAGGAAGCACTTAGACTCCCTTGAGGAGTCAGTCACAGAAGATGCAGACTTTGAAGGTGAAGGTCACCTCCTGAAGATGTCCAGTTTGGCGACATCCTTGAAATCCTGAAACAGAGAACTGGCTGGAAGTCCAGTAATCCTTTGTTAGCTCCTGGGTGACTGTGTCCACTAATCTCATAGATTTGATCTCTCAGTGGGCATGGAAGACCCGGACACCATTGAGCCAACCCCCTGGAGACTGAACAAAATTTTGACACCACCAGAAGACAGGTAGTTTTGGACAAAAGTACATCTGTAGATGCCATGATCATTGCGGCTGCCACAACAAAGGAACTCTCCAAAGAAAGTTCCAAAGTCCATCCACCCAACTAGGAGTCTCGGGCAAAGGACAGGTTTGGGAATATGTCTGTGCTTCAGCGACCTTCGTCTTGAGGTCTCTGAAATATTTAGCATATTTCACCAGGTTACAGAGAGACCTAGTTAAGGAACTGTCTGATGCCCTTTCAGGATCCATTTCTGATGAGGTAAAGGCATCTGTTACCTCTCAGTTGGATACTCTGCAATCAATCTATTCCTCCATGAGGCTAATTTTGCATGCGGCTGATGGAACTGCAAGGGCTTCGGGTTCTGGCCTTTCCATAAGAAGGCATATCTGGATGCACTTCTGTGATTTTGCAGAGCCCTTCAAGTCATTGTTCATCAGTGCTCTCTCTGATGAAATGCCTTTGTTTGGACCCAAAGTTAAAGGCACTTTATCCAGGTGTGAAAAGGATGGAAAGACCCTGTCTGCCGTGGGCATACATTTTTCCATGCCTCAAAGATTCTTCCCCAGGAATCAACGAGTTACTGGAAAAATGTTCAAAAGGTCTCCGGGTCCTTTCCAGGACACACATGGAGGAGGTTCCCCCAGAATTAGAGGGGGGAAACTCCAGTGTTAGAAGCTGTCCTTGTGGCAGAGGTGGCCCACAAAATCAAGGGTCCAGAGATTCCTTTTTTTGATGGATCCTTACAGTGCTCCTGAAAGAAGGTCCCATTGTCCACCTCTGGAGACTATCTGTGGTCATTTATCCTTGCAACAGAGAACCTGGCTAGAGACAACAGATACATGGGCTCAAGGATCATTTTCAGAGGTTATATAATACCCTTTTCCCTTTTACCTCCAGCCTCAAAAAAAATCTCCAATGTTTCACCCAGTCAGAGGGAACAAGCAGCACTTCAGTTACAAAAGCTTCTAAAAAAAAAAAGTCATCCAGGAGGTCCTGCCGGACCAGATATAATCCAGAATTTACTCAAGATTCTTTTTAGTGCCAAAGAAAACTGGAGACTGGAAACCAATCTTGGATCTCAGCAACTTGAACAAATCATTTTGATGCACCAAGTGTCAGATGGCTATAGTTCTGTCCATATTTCTGTTTCTGGGAAAGGATGACTGGATGTGCTTGTTAGACCTTCAGGATGTGTACTATCACATAAAGATGAACAGCTGGTCCAGAAGGTACTTGGCTTCTGTCTGGGAACCAGTCATTAACAGTTCAGAGTTCTGCCCTTTGGTCTCACCACAGCCCCCAGGGTGTTCACAAAATGCACGGCAGTAGTATCAGCTCACTTGAGACTGCAAGAATTTTGGATGTTTCCATATTTAGATGACTGTCTCATTACTACCCCAACTAGGCATTAAGCAATAGAGACAAGAGATCATGTTTTTCCATTTAAGGATAACTGTAAACTATGAAAATTCTCATTTGGAACCTACTTAAAATTTGGAATTTATAGGAGCACTGTTAAACACAGATCAGGAAAATCTGCTGTACCAAGGTTTTAGCCTGCTTATTACTTCAGGCTCTAGAATCAAGAGCAGAGGCAATAACTGTAGTACCTTTAACAAGATTTTACATGAGGATTCTACAATGGATGGTAGCCATGCTCTGGTCAATATTTTATCAACCTGTGTCAACCCTGATACATAGTACTCAGATTTGCAAGAGATCTCAGGTGGTGGATTCACTGAGCGGGTTCTACAAGGCCATCCATTCATTCCCCTCATTCCAAGGCCATAGTGACCATGGGTGCTTCCCAGTTGGGGGGAGGGGGCATTACTTGGGAAAAACAGTCCAAGGCACTTGGTCCCCTGAGGAGGCCAATTTGCATGTCAATGTCCTAGAGGTGAGAGCAGTTATTTTAGCTTTATAGACCTTTCAAGAAGCTTTCCCCTCAGGGACGATTGCAATCCAAATGAACAAAATGTCAGTAGTTTAATACATCAACAAATAAGGAGGGGCCAGGTCTTACCCCTTGTGTCAAGAAGCACTGACTGTGGCAATGGGCAATCGCATCCAAACTGCTTTTTCACAGCAACGCATATTCTGGGAAAATCCAGTGTGACAGCAGACAAGCTGAGCAGGTGCATTCTTTTACCTTGCGAATTGTCTCTCAACAAGAATGTGGAGAAGATGATTTTTCATCAAGTGGGGCCATCCTTGCTGCAGTCTTTTCACTTCTCTAAACAACAAATGCAGCAGCTACTCTGCCCTAATCCCTCACAGGGGGAGTCACCGAGGAATGCTATACGTCACAATTAGCCCAGGGCCTGCTTTATGCTTACTCACCAATCCCATTGATTTCCAAATTCCTGCAGAAAACTACCATGTTGAAGATCAGCAAAGGTTTCCTCCTTGCACCTTTTTGGCCTCAACATATTTGTTTCCCCTTCCTTTGGCCTCACTTATTCCACCCACCGTGGATCCTGGGTTTGACTACGGACCTCCTGTTGCACCCGACAGGCATGATCCATCCAGACATATTGAATCTCAGGCTGATACCTTTTTTCTCCAATTAGTAGCCAGGCAACCTATGCTCTCCTCTCCAGTCCATCAGATACTTTATCTTCCAATAAACCATCTACACATAAAGTCTACTCCAGTAAATGGAAAAGATTTGCTTACTGTGCCTGCCAAAACAAGGCTGATCCCTTTTCAGCTCCTTTGTATAGTATTCTCAATTTTTAGCCTTGCTTTTTAAAGAAGGAGATAGCTCCTCCACAAGGTCCAGCTAGTGGCAATATCGAATTTTCACATAGGATTTGAAGGTGCTTCTGTTGCTTCCTGTAGGCTATGCAAAACCTTTTTGTGAGGTACTCTTCTCCTCAAGCTTCACTTTGGGAACCATTCTTCCCCCATGGGACCTTAATCTGGTACTGCAGCAACTTACTCAACCCCCTTTGAACTTTTAGCTAAATGTCACTTTGTGTCTTTCCTGGGAAACTGTTTTTCTAGTAGCCATTACTTCTGCCAGAAGAATTTCAGAAATTCGGGCTTTATTTTCGAAACCTCCTTACTTGATCTTTCACAAAGACAGGGTCACTTTATGAACTAACGGTACCTTTCTCTCTGAAGTTGTTTGAGACTAATATTAATAGGTCTATTAACTTGCTGGTATATTTCCCCCAGATTTTCTAACAAAGGTGAATACTTTACATTTATTGAAGGTTCACAGACCATTATGTTTTTACCTGCACAGAACAGAAAATACCCGTAAGACTGACCAGTTATTTGTCTCCTTTTCTGATGTAAAACTAGGAAAATCTGTTGCCAAATTTACTCTAGCCAGATGGCTGATGAATTGTATTTCTTATATATATATATATATATATATATATATATATATCCACAACAAATTGGTCATTACCTTATTGAAACCATTATGAGCTCATTCCACTAGAGCCATGGCTACTTAATCAGTCTTCCAGTATACTGTTTCCATGGACGTCATTTGTGCGGCAGCAACTTGGGATACTCCCCACTACAAATTGGACATGGCCTCCAGGGGCAGAGCATCATTTGGTTCAGTAGTGCTCAGGATTATCCTTCTGCAAGTCCACTCAGACATTTAGGTAGCTGAAGACTCTGTCCCATAAAGTTGAGGAGACTGTGAAAACTGACATCAGACGAAGTTATGTACTCACCATAACATTCCATCTGTGTTGTCCATTTTCATTCATCCTCAACTTCCCTCCCACAAACCCCTGCTCTGAAAACTCCTGGAAGAGCAAGTGTTTTTAAGTACGTCACTTCCTTGGTACATAGCTCCTGAAATAGTCTCCTGTATCTGTAACTGTAGTACATCTTTCTGCTGTTAATTAGCAAACAAGATCTGAGGTACTTGGGGTTGATGCATTGTGAGTGAGGGAATAGCTTGAGTTTTCTGGTTGCCATGAGCTTTTGCAAAGGCCAAGTCGGATCTGAGGGATCAGATCCAAACACAAGTTGGGGAAGAATGAAAATGACAACACAGATGGAACATTATGGTGAGTACATAACTTCTTTTTAAAGCCCATCTCAGTGATTCAGAAAGACTAGAAATAATGTGATGTAGTCAGTCCATCATATATATATTCATTAACATTTATATGTGGAAACATCAATGCACTATACATCAGTTTTCGCATGTAACTAATATGGGGAGAGGAACTACACCAATTGAAAATGGAAAACAAAGGCTGTTTTTGTGATCAGTCAGCTAAAAAAAACTAAATAGCCTAAAACCTAATAGTACCTTCATGGATTTTTTGCTCGAATAATCATACCATTAAGAGTACTGTAAGGGAAAGAGTATTCCTGAGGTAATGTGGAAGGCTGAGGTTGGGGAAATAGTTACAGTTAAGGTTAACATGCTTAAATAAGGAATGACTGGGGACTTTCCCCCAGTACCACCTTACTCTTGTGGTATCCCTAAATCTGAACTTGAGGAAACAGTGAGAAAATGACAAATATTTGTAGTTCTATATGAAAATCCTTTATTTCTGTAAAAATTGGCTCCAAGTGATTTGGTCACATTGACTAATGTCGCCAAAAATGGACATGGGTATTTGACGATAATAAGTTGAGGATCTTGCCTACCCCAGCATATACCATGAAATCATGATAATAGTGGGATTTTTGACCAGTGTCTGCCATTATGAATCCCAGCAGATCAAAGTCAATAAGCTACTGTCTGGCCAATGTACAGTTGCCCAGCTAGGATTACCTGGGATGGCTCTCTTGAGCAAAAACTGGACATAAAACCCATCAACCTGCCAAACATGAACTGATGATTACTGAACTCAGTATAGGTTCTCTGACAGGGAGCAGCCTGGACATGGATAATATAATTGTAAGGAAGAGGCTGGACATCCTCTGTATCCAGGAGACAAGATGGAAGAGGTGGGCAGCAAAGCCACTTGGCCTGGGATCTAGAGTCTATTCAGAAGGACATACTAGAAATGGTGTGGGAATTGTGGTAAGGAACCCAGTAAGTAAAGTTAACCTGGTTATCAAATCAGTCATTTCTGCTGTTTGGTAGGACTTAATTACATGTGAATGCCTTTAGTACTTTTATCTAGAATAGTGCTCCAAATTAGTGCATCCTGAAGTGTTGCCTAGGGCATCATGTACTAAATTTTGTTATACAAGGGCCTTCAGTGTTAGACCTACTGATGTTTTTAAAGTTGAGCAAGAGTCCTATGTAAAGGACAACACTTACTGCATAATTATCTGTAACTTCTGCCTGCTTTTGGTATGTGGAGCAGGCGTAGGAAGATCCAACTGTGTGTTGGCAGACTTGGGGAGTAGTGGGTACAAAGCTTTGTAACTGTGCATTGCTAAAAAATGGGGTGCAAGACTTTTACCACTGACAATATATGAAAAAATATTGGCATGAATAGGTAAGGTAGCAAGCTTATCTGGTACTGGAATCTGGGGATATGCACACGTAAGTCTGAATACGTACCTTTTACAAAATCTATAGAATGTTTTGAATTAATATATACATTGCAGTTCATGCATGAACTGTAAGCTGTCACATGGCTTGGATAAACTGAAAAAAAAAAATTCACATGTTCATAGAACAATTCGCTTGGTAGGGGAACTGGATTCATACTGAAACTGAAAGCCCTGATTAATCAGGGCAGGAAAACATCCTAAAGTAATTGTCTAAAACTTATAGTAATGCATTTTCACAATATCACAAATTAAAACTGTTAATACTGTAAATGCAGGGAAACTATACCACCCTGTACCACTCATACCTTTACCAAGCATCTTAAACTATAAAAAGGCTGATTCCAAGGACCTACAGTTGTTGTTGTGTCTTTCGGCTTTTCCCGGTTAGGGGTCGCCACAGTGGAACTCCGGTCCGCTAATGATTGGCAGTTGATTTTTACATGCTGAATTGCTAGCCCTAATGCACAACCTTCAACGAAGGTACGCCCATTCACGCATGTCTCCACACAGAAGATGCTCTAGCTGAGAGTCGAACCGGTCAGCGTCTTACTGTGAGGCGACAACGCTATGAAGATTAAAAAAAAGAAAAGAACATTTACCTTTTCGTGGCTTTGAATTGCTTGACTTTTGAGACTTCAATTTAGTTTTAAACAGTGTCTGCGAGAAACTAACAACCAGCTTACAGAAATGCCAAAATTTCAGAGCTTTTCATGAACTTGCATAGTAGTTCAAGTTTGTACTGGAAGTTGTATGACAGATGATTCGTGAAGACGTGTTGCACCTCACTTGCTGTATGGAATTGTAGCCCTAGTATGCTAGGTTACACAAAGTGTAATAAGGCAGTTTATGTACAATTGATGAGCAGATCTTATGCTGCTAAACTGTTCAACACAGAATAGACATTGTGTATGTGTTTGGGGACCAGTGAAGAAAAGCTCCTTATTGCTATATCAGAGACACTGCAACCTGCATATTTTTTAAGATGAAATCATGAAGAAAGGTTATTTGCTTGCAGGGGAGGAGTTGTATTGCTTCTGGTGCTGCTCTGGTGTTTTGTATGCCATGATGCTGTGTAGTTTTTTCCACTATACTGTGTTTGCAACCTTGCTACTTTTCCAGTATGTCTATATACTGTAAATTCACACTTCGGAACAGCAATGAGTCTGAAAGCCAAAAAATATCCTGAACGCTATTTTATTAGTTAAAATAGACTTAGCGTTTTCGCTGCTCACCAAGAGAAGCTTCTTCAGAGAAAATGTTCAAAAAGGCGCCAAAACTTTTTGAACATATAAATACATGAACATATTACATCACTTCCTGATTACTACGAGGTGTAATAAGATGTCATAATTCTTCAATCAAGAACCTTCTTTGTAGACAATAACTTGAACAATAACAGTTAGGGTATATTAATTGTTCACAAAAAAGCTGTGCATCCAAGAAGCTTGAAATGTTTACAAAGTAAGAGAGATGTGGATCTGTAAGAAGCTGATTGCTAGATGGGAAAAGTATTTCATTTTTGAAACAGAATGGAATAGGTACATAGCACATTGTTACATTTTTAGATGACATTTGTTTATTTTGGATGGGGACTAAGGAATAATTAATTAACTTCTTTGAATACATTAATCAGACCACAACATTTTTAAAGTTTACCATGAATGTGGAGGACGATAAATTGAACTATGTGGACACTACTATTTATAAGGATTATACTAATAGTTGTTTTCAATCTAGGTTATACCGGAAGAAAACCTTTTCTAACAGTTATTTGCATTTTGATAGTGGTCACCCTATGTACCAGAAAAGGGGAATAGTGAAGGGCCAGTTTATAAGGGCATCAAGGATGACAAGTAAAAATGAAGATTTTATTAGTGAAACTGAGTACATTAAAAAATTATTTTTAGAAAGGAAGTACCCTGAGGACTTTATTAATGAACAGTTGGACGATGTGTTACACAATAGGAAATTGAAATATTTTCCATTGATTGGGAAAGGTATGGTCACTACTACTACTGTAATCAGTAAAATTAATGAATTTGGCCCGGAAACCTTTATCCATACATTTTCAGACACATCCTATTTAACTGAGGAAACTATTAATAAATTCTGGTACATCTTGAAAATTAATGACGATATATCAGAACATATTCCTGCTTTCCCTAAATTCGTTCGAAGGAGAGATTTAAATTTGAAGGAGTATTTGGAAAGGGGGAACAAGGAATATGCAGAGGTTCCCAAACACAAAAAGAAAGGCACCTTCAAGTGCGAAATGTGCCATCAATGTTCCTATATGGCGGGTACACCTTCTGTTTTTATTCCCTCCAGGATTCATGTCCAAGCTCAGGGGCATTTTAATTGCAAATCATCCAGGGTGGTGTATTTAGGATGGTGCACTTCATGTTCCAGTTTTTACATTGGGAAGACAGAAAGACCATTGTGCAGAAGGGTTTATGAACACTTATATGATGTGAGGATCAAAAAAAGATTCTAACGCTTTCTTCAAACATTCCCTTTGTTGTCCCAACATGAATTTAAAGTTTTTTGTGGTAGAATGAGTTGAAGTGGACCCTAGAGGTGGAAGTTGGGAGACCAAACTAGAATATCGGGAATTGTTTTGGCAATTAAAACTGGATGCTGGGAGGACCCCCAGGTTGAATGACCACATCAATATTAGTAGTGTTTTGAGAAATGAGAGCAGCAAGACTATAGGCACAGACCATTGTGGTTTATGCTTGACACAGGTTCACTTGATTGAATTTTAAAGGGTCATTCTTTCATCTATATACTGAGTAGAAATTTAATTATACATTTTATTTATTGTATTCAACATTGATTATATTTATTATATATTATATATATTTTTCATTATATATATTATATAGTTTTTATTTATTTATTTATATGGTAAAATACACACACAATTTAAATAGTATACATTACTAAGAAGGGGCACAGAAGTAATGTAAACACAACAACATATTAACTTTTAACTAGTATAACATCATATATACATTTTTTAAAAGTATTTAAAATTTAATTACAATAATTTAATATAATTCAATGTAATCAATTATTAAGAATACAAGAATACACACTCAAAAGGGAAGTTTTTTAAAAAAAAGGGATAATGCTTAACAGCATTCATTATGTTTTTATAAGTTTCAATGTATTTTAATTGATTGGAATGCATTTAACTTCATCCACGAAATGTCACATGTTCAAACTTTGGGTATTTAAACCCACCATTGGTTTCACTTGAATGTTGTTCTGAGGAAGCCTGGGATTGAACCTGGGTGAAAGCGCTCAACTATTTGTTTGTATGTTTTGGATCTTAGTTACAATAAATTACGTGATTTTTCATCTGTTTGGCGGATTCGTGTAATTATACACTTGTACACATATTTTCCTGAGGGTGTCTTTGGTACCGCTGGTCGGAGTACTTGTTCTTGGATTTTGTTCGTTTTTATTGTGGTTTTGATTGCTAGATCAGCTTAATACAGATACAGTGAAGTGTTTTTTTTTCCCTCCTCACTTGAAGAGCCAATGATGTGAGGCACTGGTTCATGGTACCATCTCAGGTTGCTCACTTTTTATTGGGACACAGGATTTAGAATCTTTAGCACAGTTTATCAGTTCCTGTAATCAGTTGTGTGTGTATTGTGTTCCGCAGACCTAGAACTGATCTTCAAAACTTTTGTTAACATTCATTTTGCGACATAGGAACCCAGTGGTCTCCTGGATTGCAAGTCTAGAAACTATCAAACTCTGAATAAACATTAGTCATATTGTCTTTGCGGGTCTTCAGTTGATAAGGACTCAGTAAAACAAACACTGAGTTTAAAGATCTTGCTGGGAAGCATTTCTTTATATTTAACAAAACTGTTCCGTTCAAATTAGCTAGACTTGGCAAAATATCTTTCTTAATAGCATTCATTGACTAAAAAATTCTGTATAGAGGCTGAGATTGAACAATGTTGCTAGGAGTATGGCTAAATTGTGCTTCATGCTATTTAAAATAAATCAAGGGATTTTTTGTGGACTCCGTTAGTGCAATATTTTTAGCTTTTAACACTTTTAGGACTTGTTCTTGTATGGTAGTAGGAGATGAGCCAGTTTCAGGTATATCTTGAGGTTTTTCAAGTTCTGAACCAAGTTTCTGTGATTATATCCATCTGGACATTGTCTGATAAATTCATCCCTTTTCCATTTGAACTTCTTGCATTTATCACAACCAGTGTGACCTTACTTTTTTCATTCTGAACCTTTTTCTCTACCTGTTATCTCCACTTCTAAAAAATCCTTTTATTATACTTCCTAATTTGTGTTTCAATACCTTTTTGTCTGGATACTTAAATGGTACACATCCTTAATGGAATATTTGTTTATTACAGGCTGCCATCTTTATTCTTTTTATCATACAATTTACTGAACTCAGAAAAAAATTTTAGTAGTTCTTAATTGCTTGGAAGATATCCATGAAAAAAATGTTAGCACCAATTCCTGAATATTGGATCTGATGTTGTCAATTCCCATTCTGTCCTCAACTGATGAGTTTGGATGCAAACCGTCTAATCCATCTTGGCCATTCAAAAGCTTGTGGCAACTTAGAACTCTCGAGTTTCTTCCTTACTCAAAATGCACCAACCCCAATTACCTCAGATCTCATTTGCCACCTCCATTGAAAGATATGATTCTTAGTCTCTTAAATAAGTGTGTTTTTCCTCGTATTACTGTTGCATTTCTTGTATTATTTCCAATTGTCTTTCCTTGTACTAGCGTACTCTGTGAAATACTATAGATAGCATTTTTCTCCTTTTGCCTCTTCTATACTCATCGTACCTCTTAAAAAGCTTTGTAGGTACTGTTTCTCTTTCCTTTATAGTTTAACTTGTCAAACAAACTATATCAGAAAGGGTCTAAAAAGTTTATTCTTAAGATTACAGTTTTGGTTTCTGGAGTGTTACTGTGATTGTTACTATTCTTATAGTTGTCAGAGTTGTTTATTAAGGTGTCGAAAAAAGATAAAATCCTGGCAGGCTTTAAAAAGTGTGGAAAATGTGGTCAGGAAATATCTTATTCTGACACTCATACACTTTGCAGATACTGTTTTGGACCCTTTCATCTTCAAGAAAATTGCTCAGTTTGTCATACATTCAACCTATGGGCTCTGGTTGAACTCGAGAAGAAATTAATATTGAAAGGTTTACTTCTGTCCTCCTTTAGCAAGGCTTTATCTGGAGCTTCAAAAGAAAAATCAAGGAAAATATCTCCCACTTCTTCAAGTAATTCAACTGCTTCTAAGTCTTCAGAGCAGTCCTTGAAAACAACTCTTCCGGATCCATCTGTTCCCTCTGATCTGAAAAAGGAAAGGCCAAAATCTACAGATCTGACTTCATCCCTTGATCTGATGCCTATTAGTCTGATCCAAGGATGGTTTCTTATCTGTTTGGATCTGAAAAGCTTAAAAATTAAACACCTTGGATCAGACCCCCTTGGATCCGATATGAAGACCTGATGATGTGGCAGTCTTACCCAGAGCAAAATACTGCCCCCTCAATGGACCCAGTTCCCTCAAGAGTTCCTTCACTCTTCGAGAGGCCAAGATCTCCTTCAGGGATGTCCACTTGCTGTCCCAAAAGCCTTACAGAAGATAATGTGGAGAGTTTAGTGAGGGAAAATACGGCGCAAAGCCAGTCAATGATCCTTCCAGCTCTTATCCCTTTGGGTCAGGAGATCATTTGTACTTCCAATACTACACCATTGCTGGTTCCTCCTTTGATTCATTTCAAGGTTATGGAGCCCTTGGATCAGAGTCATTTGGGCTGGTCAGCTTCGGATCAGAGAATCCTTTTGTCCTTTGATCTGAGGCTTGCTCTGAACTATTTGGTTCAGTTGGATCTGGAGAGGTCTTGGAGACGATTCTGCCCTGTTGGGTCCGAGGTGCTTCACTTGACTGAGGATTTTGAAGTCGTCTCTATACCTTGGAGTCTCAGCAGTGGTCAGTTTGGCACTGACTTCAGCCGTTGGAGGAATGTCCTTGGTGCAAGAAAGGACTGTGGATCATAGACTTGCCATCTCGGATCTAGGGTCCTTACCCTTGCCAGGGCAGTCCGCCTTCGCAGTCATGGAGAGAGCCCTGTCTGCACTCATGACTCAAGGATGTATACCCTCTTGGATACTCTGTCTATATCTGTACTGTCTCTGCATCTGGGATTTCAACTGTATTCTCCACAGGGATAGCCGGTACTGAAACTCCAAGCTTCCCATCAAGGTATTCCCACTTCTGACACCTCCCCAGAGTACCCCGCTGAGGATCTCAAGGGGCAATGCATGGCGCAGTGCAGGCAAAATATCACAAAGCGCATTAGAAAAGACTGGAGCATAAAACTAGTTGTATGCTGAGAGAGCATGCTAAAGATGATCTTTGGGAATGCTGTACATTTCCAGAGCAGTTACTGGAGGTTAGGTTTTAGTGAATAATGTATGGTGTGGCTCATCATGAAGTGATGAAATGACCTGCAAACTGTACAACATAAATGAGCCATGAAACCGGTATATGGGTAATTCTTGTTGTGAGGGCATGCTAAGTGAAGTTGGCAAGAATAAAAACTGTGTGAAATGTTGGTCATCTGAATTTTAATGTAGTGAATCTAGTTACATGTGTGCTTAGGATGGGAAATATGTGCACATGGAAATTAGATTGCTCTCCAGAGAAAGACGCCAGAGGAGAGAGGAAGATATGATTACGCAGATTGTATCAACTATTAAGTGAAGTCGTGCTTCTGAATCATCACAAGTGGCAAGTAATCTGGAAATGAGTTGTTACATGGTTATGGTCAATGCAATTTATGTGATGACAGGCAAGCAGTTAGTGAAGAAGTACAACTTTGAGTAGGTGCAGTGTAGGGAAAAAGTCTGTGGTGGCTAACTGAGGGCCATTGATATATCTGAGATACTCTAGAGCTCTCTTTTTAGGAAAGACCAGATGTAAGTGGTGGATGCTGTTTAAGGTTTGGGGCATAAAAAACAATTATCTAGGGAGGGTAACTGTGAGTATTAATAAGAGAATGTGGGCTGAATTGGGAGAACAGAGGAAATGAAAATTAGCATGATGGAGGAGTTATCAGGGAGGACTTGTGCAGGTGGGTGTTGTGGCGTAAGAGGTCAAATGGAGTAGGAGTAAGGTCTGTAACCTGTGGTACAGAGATTAAACAGAGAAGGTTGGAGACAGAATTATTCATAAAGGGACTGATGGCACACTGCCATAAGTAGTCAAGCTAAAGTATCTGATACTGAGGAAGTTTAAAGGCAGAGCAGTCACTGGGGAAGAAAAGGATTGTGCAAATAGTGAAAGAAAGGAAAAGCTTTGTGGTTGTGTTGTATTGGTAAGCATGGTTGTTAGGGGTTGGGAGGTGGACTGTCATTGGAAGCAGGGATGCTAGGCAGAAGTAGTTAGTTACTCCTATTTCTTTTCTTTTTTAGGAATAGTTACTCTGACCTAAATGAAAAGTATGGAGGGCATTATTTGTATTTGCAGTGTCATTCTAGGGGGATACGGTATTAATCAGTGTGGGAGGACAAGGTTAACAAACCATTTTGCTATGCTAAGGATTGTCTGTACATGTGGACCTCTGGGAAGGGGAGTAAGTTTCTGATAAGCGAGTTTGTGGATTATTTTAATTAGCCACTGTACAGTGGAACTAGTTTGAGAGATGGGAGGAGAGAAAATTCAGGAGAAGCAAAGGTGAAGACTGAAGAGGAGAGGTTGATGGACAGCAAGCTTGTAGAAGAGCAAGTTGACACTTTTTAAGGGCTTTTATGCATTAGCTTTATTGGGGGAGGCAACAATGTTGGATGGGTTTTTTTAAAGTTTTATGAAAAGATAATATGATGTGATGGTACTTAAGCTTAGGTGGCTTCATGGTGTTGTACAAGGAAGAAGTCTAAACATGTTTATTAAAGCAAGGATGGTAGTGTTAAAGCGAAAGCTAGTTGAAGCACATAAATGTATTTAATTTTCATTAATAATGCAAATAAGAAATTAGCAGAAATTCTAATAAGTAGATGAGATAGTTCTGTCTGACTTGGAGGTGACAAAGTGAAGATGCAGTTTTATATGCATTTGTTTTTTGTTTTGATGGAAGTATCGGGAGATAATTTGTGATCCTTGTCTTCATGCGGGATTGACAATATATGGGAGAAGGCATGATATTTTTTGATCTCAGGAAGTTGTTTCATTTAGAAATATGGGATTGTATCTTTAAGGTTACAGAGATGGTGGGGATTGGTGAGACTCAGAATGAGTGTGACTTTGTATGAAAATGTAGTTCTGGAAAGGTTTCCATGCTTGCAGAGGGAGAAAATGATATAATATGTTTTCCTTTATCACTGTACTTTTCCAACCATTACTGAAGTACTACTTGTGAATAAGAAAAATTGGCTAGAACAGGTGGAGAGAAGAGGGCAGGAATAGTCCTTTAACTCATTGCTTCTTCCAAGAGTATAGTCATCAAGCTTAGAAATGCTCTTTGAGCACCCTGAAGTTTAGTTAGCTTAAACCATCAGATAGTGGACAGGGTCCGACTATTCAGGTCAAAACAACTAGAAAAAAATATCAAAGAATAGCCTTTTGAGCTATTCGAGCTAAGCTAAAACACCAAGCAGTAATAATAAGAAGTATTTGTAAATTAAACTTCACAAACAGTAGTAAAAATCCTTGTTGGGATCAAAATTTTGGCATTTTTGTGAATAAAAATAGCTTCACATTCTTCGTACCAAAACAGCAAATCTTCTTGTTGCAATTAAATATAGCTTCACTTCTTAGCAGCAAAACAACAAATATTTATTGGGTGAAACTTGTATAAATCGGCAGATAAGCACTGTGCTTTTCTAAACAAACTAGAAATCTTGTATTTAAACATATTTCAAAAACAAAGAAAAAAATCGACATTCTGTTTAATTCTATAGAAATATAAACATATAATTGTGATTGGTTAAAACGTGAGTATCTCTTAGAATATATATTAGAATACAGGTGGTTTTAATAGTTCTGTGGTTATCTTGCTTCCAGCTTCTGTGTGATTGAATGGAGTGTTTGCAACCTGGAAATTCAGTAATAAAACTTGAATGAGAACTTTGAAAAATTGGTGCCTGTAAGACTTATAAATGCACCTATGAAGATATAGTAATAAGGGTCTGTGTTGGTGGTTTTTATAGACACACAAATGTGTACCATTAAGTGTTAACTATCTAATCAGCTATGTAGGCTAACTTGTCTAAAACACATACTACACTATCTATTGTTTGTGTGATTGGATAGAGAAACTGCAGGAATCAGTAAATTCTGACTGGGTGAAAAATTGAAATGCTGTTCTGTTATGGGTCTTATAACAAATGCCATTAAGGACTTCATAATTTGGGTTATGTGTGATTGGTATTTTTTATATAGAAACTAAATGTTGTTCTTGTTTGGTGTACAGCAGATTATCAGTTAAACAGTAATTTTTTTTAAATACACAGGAAAATTTAAATAATAAGGAAAGCAACACCACTTAACGACATCTGTGTGTGTTAAAAATTAATAAATATAGCTGGTCTGCAATGCTTTTCCATACGCTTCTTCATATCTGCCTCTCTGGTGGAAAAAAGCGAAAAGCTGATCTTCCTTAATAATGGTAGACCAGACTGCATTTTCATTAAAGAAAAATGTGGTATGCACCACCGCAACCCACTGTATCAGCCTTCGAGTCCAAATGTGAAACGGATATTAGGAGAGCTTTGGAAAAAAACTCAAGAAATGTTTACAGTTTGAAGCCACATGAGTACAGAGCACTGAAGGCACATAGCTCGGACTCCACAAGGAGAGTTATGAAGGCAGGTAAGGGAGGGGGCATTTTGGTTAAAGACACCAAAGCTTACAACCAGAAAATCGCATCCATGGTAGATGACCATGGTTATTATGAGAAATGGGACCTGCAGCAGAGTTGTCTGCTTATGAAAACATAATGAGGGAACTTTTTTCTTGAATAAAGAAGGCCTAATTAGTGAAATACTCCTTGATTTTATCACAGTTACCCACCCCAAACTCTCACATTTTTTTGGAGCACCCAAGCCCCACAGAAACTGTATGGATCCACCATATAGGCCAGTAATAGCTAGCAGGGGCAACATCACTGAACCCACATAGATTTATCTAGAGATTCAAATCAAGCCCCTAGCCGAAAGCAAGCCTTTTTATTCTGAACACAAGAGATTTCCTCAAGAAAATCCGCAACATCAAAGTAGATAATCAATATAGAATCACTCTGCACAGTGCTTCCACATGACTACTGCATTCAAGCAGTAATAGAATCCTTTGTGGATCACTGGGCAGGGTTATATTTTGAGACAGAAGCTGTCACTGTTCTGTTAAGCAACAACTTTTTCCATTTTAACAAGTCTTTCTAAGACAAAAAAGGGTATTGCTATGGGGGCAGCTATGGCTCCCAGCCTAGCTAATACCGCCATAAGAAAATGGGAGCGAGAACACCTAATACGACTCTTCCCTTCTATCAGCACATGGGTTGCTATTTCCACTACATTGATGAGATTTTTATTATTTGGAATAGCACGGTGGCAAGGTTACTGGAATTTTTCAACTGTATTGGGAACTCCACGAACTTAAGCACTCTCTTTGTTGTGGGAAGGTATAATTTCCTAGACCACACAATATCAAAACTGGAAGGCTCTGACTTGCTGTCAAATAACCTATACCAAAAATCCACCAGAGTAAACGTACTGTTACACTGGGACAGTATGCATCCTTTCCAGACTAAGAAGAATGTGATTAAATCCCAGGGCCTCAGGATTGCGAGAGTATCAAAGGAACTAAGGGATTTCACCATCAACATAACAAACTTAGAGAAAGATTTCCTCACCCGTGATTATAGTAAAACGTTTGTCTTTAGGATGCTTGAATTTATCTCCCTCCCAAAAAAAAAAAACCTGATTACTTGAACCCTGACAACAGCCACAGAACTAACAGGAGAAGAAGCCATGATGAGGGATATAAAGACATCTTCATGACTGGATGTCATTAAAGACAACTGGATTATTCTGAAGAATAGCCTAACACTAGAAAAAAAACTAGTTTCAACATTTGGGCAAACAAGAATATCCGACATTTTGTTGAAAAAATGAGCAGAACCATGGACCAACTCAACTCTCCGAAGGGTACATTCCCTTGTGGACCCCCCCCCCCCCAACTGCAGTTGCTGTAAGCACATGAGCAACAAAATGGGTTTCCACTGCCCTAACACTGACTTACTACCACAGCCAAGAACCTGGGAATTGCAGTTCAGAATCAGTAGTTTGCAGGGCCCAATGCATCTGATGCCCTGCCTTCTATATTGGGAAAACTATCGACAGACTTAAAACCAGAATTGCTAGACACCTTACAGACATCAGCTACAGCAACAACAACGCACTAGCTTAATACAGCTGAGATCAACCTAGACACAAGACATTCCAATTTGATATTTTAGATCACATACCAAAAGAACTACAAGGATCATTGAATGACAGACTGGAAAAATGCAAATTAGAATGGCAGATCAGACTAGCAGCATGTAAACCGTCAGGACTTAACAGTCAGATTTCCATCACCAGCGTTCTCAATCTTAGGAGACTCCATCACCATGCTTATTGACAGCTGAACTCTCCTGTTTTAATTAAACTTTGGAGATTTATACAATTATTTATTATTAATTGGTTATTAGTTATTGTACTAATGTGCACAAAGTTTTATTTCAAATTAAAAGGTTCCACTTGAGAGGCAGGTCTGAAGAAGCGTGAGCGAAAGCACTGCAGACGAACTATGTATTAATTTTTAACGTATAGAAACATTTTCAAGTGGGGTTGCTTTTCTTATTTAAATTCTCCTATGTATTTTAAGAATGTCGCTGTTATTTAACTGATAATCTGCTGCACGCCAACAAGAACAACATTTAGTTTCTGTATAAAAAATAGCAATCACACACAACTCAAATTAAAGTTCCTACTGGTGTTTGTTATAAGACCCATAGCAGACCAGCATTTCTATTTTTCACCCGGTAAGATTTTACTTACTGATTTCCCGCATACAGTTATTCTATCCAGTCACACAAACAATGGATAGTGTAGTATGTGCTTAACGTAAGTTAGCCTACATAGCTGATTAGATGGTTAACACCTAATGGGTACACATTTATGTATCTATAAAAACCACCAAACACACGGGCCCCTATTACTATATCCTGTTAAGTGCATTTATAAGTCTTATAGGCATCATTTTTTCAAAGTTCTCTTTCAAGTTTTACTACTCTGCAAACACTCCCTTCAATCACAGAGAAGCTGGAAACAAGATAACTACTGGAATATTAAAACCACCTGTATTCTAATATATATTCTAAGAGATACTTAAGTTTTAACAAATCACAATTATGTTTGTTCCTATAGAATTAAATAGAATGTTGATTTTTTTCTTTGTTTTTGAAATGTGTATAAACACAAGATTTATTTCTAGTTTCTTTACATAAGCACAGCACTTATCTGCTGATTTATATAAGTTTCACCCAATAAAGATTTGTTGTTTTGCTGCTAAGAAGTAAAGCTATTTTTAATTGCAACAACGTTTGTTGTTTTGGTATGAAGAATGTGAAGCTGTTTTTAATCACAAAAGTTAAATTTTGATCAACACAGGTTTTTTTACTACTGTTTGGAGTTTTATTTACAAATATTTCTTGATACAACTGCTTGGTGTTTTAGCTTAGATCGAATATCTCAAAAGGCTACTCGTTCATTTTTTTCAAAAATTAGAGTCGCAGGAAAATAGAATTCCTGCCTGTACTGTAAGAGTATACGCATCTTTACCAGAGACTTCCCCAGTACTCATGAAATGAGTATACTTGTTAGAGTTTTCAGAGTCTTAATTTCTGAAATCCAAGTACAAAATTAAGTCAGATGGCATCTACAAGCTGAGATAATTTGCTAAGCATGCAAAGCATGAATAGTGAATTGATCAGCATTGGATATACAGATTTGGAGCTACTAGGGAGTGTTTGCCAGAAATTATGAAAATGGATATTTTCTATGTTGAAAAGTGGAATGTGATACATTAATGTTGGGGTGGTGTATTCAAGCAGTGACTGTTGGAAAAAAAATGACATTAAAATACAGAAAGTCAATGTAAAAACATTCTGAGATAGAAGTGCTTTTTTGTTAAGCAATTATGACTTAATGCATATTTTCATAACTGCATTAATTTCATAAAAGCTGTGGGACCTACAGGTGAATTGATGGTACCATCTTCTACAAAATATTAAGACACACAGTGTTGCACTGACATTTGCCATCTAGCGCACATGATTTTGTAGATGTGCACAGTCTGCAGTTATCACAAAACATGAGCATGCTGCCCATTTGCATCCGTGGAAAGCTCTCAGACAGATGAACAATTCTCCCACTGGTTGTATTTAACACTAGTAACAAGTAAAACACCATTTTTCTTTTATAAATTTGTAGTTTAAATCCAAAACTGTAGACAGACCTTTGATACTAACACCAATGTGTTGTTCATTGTCTACAGGTGAGTTTTCATATTTTACATTTTTTGCAACTCAGTTTATGAAATATTGCAAACCTAACAAAGTGTGTTTACAACAGGATTTTGGACAAAAGCTGTCAGAAAAGAAGTGGTCTCTTGACTTAGCAGTGGATTAATTAGCCACCTGCTGTTCAGGATTGAATGAGTTACAGGTAGAGTGGAAGTTTTCGAGGATTCTGAAAAGTCTCTGCGACCTGTGCAATCGATGTATAAAGCAGATAAGATTGAGATTGTGAGAGTAGGAAGCAGATGGAATTTGGGAGAGGATGAGGAAGTATGGGGGCAGAAAGACTAGAAATGTGTAATCAGCCCTAAATTGACCAAGGGTAGTGAGTGAAGTTTTTAACTCCCTTAGTGATGGATTTTACAATACATACAGTTTATAAATTCAGTGAGGTCGATTGATTGTTATGCCAGAGTTGAAGAATGTTTGCTTGCTTGCTTGATATAAATTGACACCAGAATTGTACTGGAAGGAGATGAAAGAATACAAAAGAAAGCCAGGTGAAAGTGTGACTGAATATATTACAGAAATTGGCACTTTTCACAGATGAGTGAGTGGATGCAAGGTCATCACATTTGAAATGCTTGCAGATATTTTGGTTAGGGAATAAACTGTGCCTGAGGACATAAGGTTTTGGTTGGCAAACTATGAGTGCAACATTGCTGAGGAGAAAGTGAGGAAAGGGAACAGTTTCCTAGCTAGCAGATTACCTCTAGGGGGATCTATGGGGCAGTGTCAGCTACCACAGCAGGTTGAATGGGACTGAGCTGAAGCCGTAAGTTCAACTAGAGACCCAGGTTAGATGTTTCCAGTGCAAACATGTATGGCATATATGGTTTCACTGATCACAATGGCAAAAAGAGAAAAAAGGTCTCAGGAAGCATCAAGCAAGACTAGCACTATGACAGTGGTGGATCTAAAGACAACAGGTATACCTAACTGTCACAGTTGTCTGTATCCTATCCTGTTTGAAGGGAAGGAGACTTATAGCCAAAAGGGACACAGCCTCAGACATAGCCATAGTTAAGCCTGCAGTGATCAGACAGTATCACTGATTGCCTGGAATGTGCATTCCAATTAGGTCCTTAGGTAGAAAACTGTTTCAAGTACATTTGGCCAGATTTTTGGTGGACTGGTAAGGGGTTTTAGGGTAGAAAGTAGTTGGCTTTGTTTCAGGACATTCCTGCTGATGTCTAGATGGAGATTTACTTAGTGCAGTACCTTGTTTACTTGCTTTTACACACAGCTAGACATAGAGGCAGTCTTTTGAGGAAGACTGTAGAGGGGAGGTACCAACCAGGGCCTGTAAGGGCTGGCTTAGTAACAGTGAGCTGGGACATGAGCCACGACAACTGAAGAAACACTTGGCTTCCCTTGGAAGTTGATACTTGTAGAAGAGAAATGATAGCAGTCAGCCAGAAATTGAAGGCACCAACTGGCAGGCAATACCAGACTCCCTTTGGAAGGGAACTATGGAAGATGACCAAGGAGTAGATGAGGCAAGCTCAGCTCTCATATCCTACTTTAATGAACTTGAGGAGGGTAGTAAAGAAGGCTTCTAATGCTGAAGGGCACAGGAAGTCCATATTTTGGGACAAAGAATTGTATAAGAAATGGAACCGAATGAGGGCTACAGGGAGAGGTAATACAGCAGATGACCAGGCCCTTCTGACTAACCATTCTGGACATAGCCCACGATATTCCTTTAGGAAGCTATAGGGGCTAAAACGTCGAAAAGATGGCTTATGCAGAATTTCTGTCGGCCTAAGATTGCAGAGGATGTAGTAATGTATTGCAGGACTTATGAGCAGTGTCAAAAATATGGTAGTGCTGGAGAAAAGGTCAAGGTTGCTTTAATGCCCTTCCCTTTAATTGAATGGTTTCAGAAGGTTGCTAAGGATATTGTTGGACCTCTTAGTACCCCAAGTTTCAAAGGTCAGATGAAATTCTTGGTTGTGGCGTATGAAGCCACAATGTACCAAGAAGCAGTGGTTCTGTCTTCATTGAAGCAGAGAAGTCAGCAAATCCTTTGCTAGACATTTTCAACAGATTAAGTTCTCTAGGGAAATCCTGACAGATAGAGGTGCTATCTGCTGAGATGTTTTCTTAAGTGCTTTTGAAGTAAATAACCTAACGACTACTCCCTATCATCCACAGACAAATTGTTTAGTGGAGAAGTTTAACTCTAAACTTAAAACCATGTTGAAAGCATTTGCAGACTAGCTCAAGAGGCAGCAGGATAAGTATCTGATCCATCTTTTCTTTGCAAACACAGAGAGGTGCCCCAGGAATACACAGTTTTTCACTCATTGAACTACTTTATTGTCACACGGTAAGGGAATTCCTGGATTTAATTGTGATGATTGGGAGGGTGAATGTAATTCCTACAAGGAGTCCGTTGTGGCAGATGTTCCGTACTAGGCCTAGTGAACTCATAAGGTTGGACTACTAACATCAAGAAAACAAACTTCATAACTGCCAAGGACACAACAGACCACAGCTCCAATTCAGGTGAAGACAAGGAATAGAAGACAATATTCCAATGGAATAACTTTATTCGGTTAAGCGATTTCTTCTCCTGCTAGAGACTTCCTCAGAACAAATGCACTGTGAAAACCCAGCCCTTAAATACCTGTTCTTTAACAATATCACGATGCCCTTTTTAATTAACTCAATGAATTTTTAAAATTTTTTTTAAATTGCATGCAACCAACATTATATGTAAGTTAACCAAAAGGAATAAAAATATATGACATAAAAAACTTTTAAAAATGTCAAAAAGATCTTAAAAGTAATAATTTGATTCCTAAATATAATATATACATACATTACAACATACACCTAGGCAGAACACTCAAATATCCATAAGAAAAAAAATTTTTTTAACCCATTATGTGCTTCAACTTTAAAATGCAAGCAATATTGGCTGCCTCATTAATTCCAGGATACTAAATAGCATCCAACATTAGCTGCCATCTCAGTTCACTGGCATCCAAATGCAAATCAACCATTTTTACCGTGAGGGTCCTTCACTATATGCTCTATAATCAAAAACTTAAAAATGTGTCTCATTGTCCTTATGGTGTCTAAATAAAACATTGGTAATTCTTCCTTTCTTTATATCATAAAGATGTTCACTAACACGAGTCTTAAATGTTCTAGAGGTCTTTCCTACATAAAACACAGAACACATTTGGCATTTAGTCAAGTAGACAACATTAACACTACTACAATTATAATGCCCTTTAACAAAAATATTGTTCCCATTCAATTTAAACTGATCTCCAATTTCCAAAATATGGCCACAATAATTGCACTTAACGGATTT
Source organism: Protopterus annectens (assembly GCF_019279795.1). Classification (NCBI taxonomy): domain Eukaryota; kingdom Metazoa; phylum Chordata; order Ceratodontiformes; family Protopteridae; genus Protopterus; species Protopterus annectens. Next base: position 628,149,818 of record NC_056749.1, read on the forward strand.
AAAATTCCCTTTGGGTCGATTTGAATAACCATATTCATAATCCTTATTTAACTCAAACAAATTTTTAAAGGACCTATCTTTTCTAAAAAGTATCTTAGGTGAGCCCCTTCCCAGTTTAGACTCAACATTCAGGTCAAATCCTAAAATCTCCCAGTTGTCTACAATAGCCTTAGCTACACCTTCTGCATCCAAGTTGAAAGTAGTAATAAACCTAATAATAGAATCACATCCCAATGAATTATGATTAATACTCAAGGCCTGCTCTACTCCTGGCCTCAAAGGTCCACCTAAAATGGGGCTATATATACCTTTGTGAATTTTTTCAATAACTTCTCTAGTTAATCTCTCTAACAGGTCCTTGGGATAACACCTTCTGGAAAACATATTAACAATAAAACTAACTTCATCCTGAAATTGTTTATCCCGGCTAACCATCCTGGCAGCTCTTACTAACTGACCTTTTATTATAGATCTTTTCTGATGTAAAGGGTGCCAACTCCCAAATTCCAAGTAGGAATTAGAAAAGGTTGGTTTTCTATATATCCTAGAATATAAGTGACCTTCAACCCTATCAAAATTCAATTCTACATCTAAATATGTAATATTTTCTTCACTGAAATGGTGAGTAAATCTTAAAAATTCAACAGTGTTGTTGATATAACTAAAAAAAATCCTCAAGCTCTTGTTTACTACCATTCCACAACATAAACAAATCGTATAAAAATCTAGTATAATGTAGAATTTTGGGCCAATATTCACTAAATATTCTTGTTCCCAAAATGACATTACAAAGTTTGCAAAGATGGGGGCACAGGCAGCCTCCATCGCTACTCCTGTTGCCCGTTTGAAATACTGCCTTTCAAAATGGATATAATTATTACCCAGAACTAAATCCATTAAGGCAGTAATCTTATTGATGGTATCTTGATCATACATATGAGTTTTGGCTAACTGAATTTCCAGCCACAAAATATCGTCTTGGTGTGGTATAATGCTAAACAAGTTGACAACATCCACAGTCACCATTATCAATCCTGGCTCCCATTTTATTTCTTCCAATTTCTTCAAGATATGCCAAGAGTCTCTGGTGATATACCCAAACTTTTCCAATTCTTTTTGTAAACAATTATTTATAAATTTACTCATAAAACAGTTTTTTGATCTATGCCCATCCACAGTGGGCCGAAATTTCAAATTTGAAAGGCCCTTGTGGATTTTCGGTATTCCGAAAATATTGGGTATCATGGGGTAGTAGTTCTTCATATAATTATATTCATCCAAGCTAATTTGGCTCTGGAATACCATATCATCCAAGGCCAAATCAATCTTACTATATGCTATATGGATGTCATTTAGGGAACTTTCCTCATAAGTCCCATCCATAAGCAAAGAATTAATTTTGTTTAAATATTCAATCTTATTCATTAACACTACCCCACTTCCCTTATCAGATTTCATTATGAGCACTGTTTTATCCCTAATAAATTTGTTCAATAATTCACATTCATTTCCAGTCAAATTACTATAATTTTCAACTTGGGAATACTTAAAATGTTGTCTTATTTCTTTCAAACAAATTCTCTCATAAACCCGGATAGAATTATTCAGAGGGGGATTAAAGGTACTAGGTTCAGTTAACATACCAGATTCACCATCACTTAAATCATTTCCCCCCCCGCCATTAAACCAAACCTTAAGATTTAATTTGCGAGTAAAACATTTTAAATCAAAGTATCAACAATGTTCCCCCTCCTTGCAGGCACAAAGGTAAATCCTTTCGCTAAAAGGTCAGCATGAGCGGCCTCAACTAATTTTGTAGAATAACTATAGAGTTTAAAATCATTTACAAATATCTCCTAGGGTTAAATGATCATGGGTTTCCCCACCTCCATTTATTTCAAAGTTGTCAATCCCCTTACTATTAACACCAGGGTATGAAACAACATTGGTTGGCCCAGGAGCACTTTTCACAGGGTCATCAGCAGGAAAAGATAGTCTGACTGGACAGTCAGAGCCAGGGAGTATTCTCTAGGGCAACAGCTGATGGTACGTACTGCTGTGAGAAACAAAGAACTCCAGACCGCCTGCGAGGGCCCTTTCACCATTATAAGGAGGTGAGTGATGTTAACTATATCACAGAGTTAACAGGCAGGAGGCAGAAACACAAACTATACCATGATGAAATGATAAAGCCCTATTGTGATAGACATGTCCTAGTACTTAATACCTGCAGTGAGTAGCAGGAGAAGCCAAATAAGGAACTGGGAGTAAACCTGCTTGGTGATGATTGATCTGATACCTTGGTGGATGAGGGGGGCTTCTGTTCACAGCTAACCCTTAGCATGTTCAGGAAATAGCATTGCAAGAATTTAGAGATGCATTTACTGGTAAACCAGGGTCTAACTACCTGGTGGAGCACCACATTCACACAAGAACCTATTGACCCATCAAATAGGCTCCTTACAGAGTGCCTGAAAATGTTAGACTAATTCTGAAAGAGGAATTGAAGGGCTTGTTAGAACTGGAAGTAATCCTGGGTCACAACATTTCCAGGGTCTCACCAGTAGTACTAGTGCTAAAGAAAGATGGCAGCACCTGGTTCTATAATGGCTAC
>NC_056749.1:628182431-628282431 GCF_019279795.1 Protopterus annectens
TTTATCATTTTTTGTCCGTTATCTTCACAAGTATCTTCCCTATACTCTGTCTATCCATTTTTTCCCTCGACCCTAGCAGCATCTTAGAGGAAGGCAAGTGCCAGCAATTAACCGCACAGGGGAGGGGAGGGGAGACAATGAGCTTCTTGAATGCACAGGGCAAGCATTTTGCAGTTTTATGTGAGACAGAATGGAAACTTTGTTCAAGAAGGAAGCAGAGGTGAACTAGATAATGGTAAACCGTGACTAGGTAAGACTAATTGTCCTTTTTGTGTTAATCTATAGCTTTTATATGAGAGACATTGAGTATCATTATTTTCTGAGGTATTTAAAATAGAGGGTTATGATTGGATTGCTGATCACATCGTGCTTGTGTGTTCAAGACATGGTTGCCAAGAAATTCACCTTGAGAGTGAAGCTCGAGAGTTGAATGTTGGCACTCTGTCGAGAACATATATTATTAGGTTATGATCAGTGACATGATCATAATTTTTTGTACTGCATGGAGCTTTATCTTCTCTATGTACTACTTGTTAAGAAGAAAAAACAGTGTTTTATTGACTTTCAAAGCTGTAAAGCACTTACTGGAGGGGGGTCACATGCTATTCTGACACTTAAACTTATTTGTTTTGTTCCAGGTATTGGAGCGTAATCCTTGTGCTTCATGCACTTCAAGTATATTATGAATCTCTGATTTTACATTATGGCACGGACATATCCATGCATCAGTCTAGTAGCACTGAGAAAGAAAATGGAAACCGTGCATGTTGCACTAACTTGTCCTGGAGTAAAAGACCTATTTATAGTTATTTTATGTAAATTTTAAGTTGTGGAGTTTAAGAAATCAGTTCAATTCAATAAATGAAACTCGTGTAAAAGCTGCTATTTGTATACTCCACTGTTTTTTAACAAAAAAAAGAGTAATCTATATTGTCTGCTAGCTGTCTCCGGTCTCTTTGCTGTTTTCAGTTTGAACTGATGTATAGTACTGTAATGCAAAGTGGAATGCTTCTGAATTTATCGTTTCATTCAGAGATAAGTGCTTTTCCACCCTGCATACATTTGAGTAATTATCCATTCTGTTTGGAAAATGGGTACATTTTGTCTACATCATGTTTTACTGCTTTTGAAGTGAAGTAAGCATTATAGCGGTTTTGTTTCTTGGAAAACATTTTAGAAATACTTAAATTAGCACCTAAAGTAAATATTTCTGTTCTTTAAATGAACAGTACTGAGCACTTCAGATGAGTACTTGGATAAATTCCTCTGAATTATAATCTTTCATCAGTTATCTGTATCCAGATCTGTAGGATAGAAGTTAAGGGAAATAACACTTAAGTCTCCTCACTTGACAGATTTTGTCAGAGCTGTTAGTTTGGCTTTGACACTAAAGCTTGCGAGCACATACAACTTTAAAGGGAACAACTGTAGCAGTACATGTCTTGGAAGGGCACCAGTGTTATACAGCCAGCAGCTGTGAGATTTAATTGCCTTTCAAAGTGCAGCATTCTTTGTCAACTTATAGGTTCTCCTTTTCATTTTTGGCTGGGGTACTTTCTATGCAAAGGCTCCATGTCTTCCCCTGTGTTCATATGTTTTTCTCTGGGCCCTCCACTTTCCTCTAACCTCTTGAAGGCATGCTGTAGGTTTATTAGTGATTATAAATTGTTCCTGTCAGTCACCCATCCAGGAAACCTCAGCTGGACCTGAACTTGCTCAGACTAACCACTTGGTTTCCTTACTTCCATTGACAGTCTGGCACACTGCTTATGTTTCCAGGTTCATCCAGATCCTTATGACTGCACTGAAACTCAACATGTGGGAGACTTATAAAGGAAGGTGGCATAGGTTTGTAGTATGGGCAGCTGGCAGTGGTTCAGACCCCTTCTCTGCTCATATTCAGGATTACTTGTCTCAAATGTTCACTTTAGCTGTTTTTTGTTCATCTGTCAAATTCAGTATTTCAGTCATATCCAGTTTCTACCAGGCATTCCTAGAAACATCTGTTTGCTTATCTTAAGATGTGTAATGCATTTTTTAGAGGAGCCCACTGCACCCCGTGGCACTTGCACTTTGTGTTGTAGAAATTAACTTTGCCTTCTTTCAAAACAGTATCATCATAATTTCTAAAGTACTTACCTCAAAGACTCACTCCATGGTATTATTACTTTAGTTAAGTAAGTGTGCTTTAGGATTTATGCATCAATTCTTCCTGCATAGCCTTTCATAAAAGGTCGCACATCAAACTAATCCCACCCTTTATGCCTAAGGTAAGGTTAAGTGACTAATCTGATGACTTTTTTATCCTTTCCTCAGCCGTTGTGTTTCAGCCACTTCTCAGACTTCGAATCTGTAGCTTAACCTCCTCCCTTTAACCATAATCCTCTCCCAAGCCCCAGATGACCTCAGATTTTGTTTGCTGCTGCAAGCAACCAGACATATTTCGTGGCTCTAGCCTTTGGGAAATAAGTGTAGTTTTTTTGGACTTCTGTCTTCCTACCTCCCCTTTTGTGTAAAAGAAAAAAAAATGTATTTTCTGAATAGTTGTTAGGGTTGTTGGTTGTTGTTTCCTATAGGCCTTGCGCCTTTCCACTACTTCTCTGTCTTTTCTTTCTACTAGTTTATAGCAGTCTTTGTCATTGTTGGTATTTTGTTTTCCAGTTCATTGGAATTTTCTTGATACTATTGCTGGTAAATTGTCTGTCGCCTTTTTTCTGTGTGTTTGGATTTTATTACAGGATTTTTTTTTTCACCTTGCTACATGATGTTAGACAAGCCCACGAGTTTTAAAAAATGCTGTTCATGTGGGCACAAAAATACCTAACAATGATGCCCACTCTGAATGTGTATACTGTCTTGAGGCTGCTCATCTTGAGTACGAGTTTGTTCCAGCTTCAACCACAGAGCCTTGGTTGAACATAGGAACACGATAATACTTGATGAATTACCACCTTTTTCTTCGTCATTATCTGGAGCTTCCCTCGTGCAAATAAACCTGTGGAAAAATCTCAGGGGGAGAAGGGGGTTAAGGTTAAGTCCATGAAAAAGCCTAAAGAGTCCAGGAGGCACTTTCCTGACTGCTCTCCTAACTGGGTCCCAGCTTTGGCTCCATCTTCTAAAATATCTAAGGCTTCAGATCTGATGCTGTCTGAGCCATTTCAGTCCAACCACTATTTAAGTAGGACAAACTTGTGTACCACCTTTTGCCTTGTGCTTAGTGTTAGAGGTATCCAGTCTTTTGTAGACCACATCAGTCCCATTGGTACTTTCTCCTTTAACTGTGATCAGTTCACTGTTTTTTAGCAGTCCATTGTCTCCCTTCCTTAAGCTTATTTCTCCTCTTTTGTAACCCCTTTTGAGTTCTCTGCCAGTATTTTTTCCAGAGCTGAACTACTGCATTCTGTTTTTTTTTCCTCATTGTTTTGCTAGTCTGTGGGGTTGAGGTAGGCTTTTGGACTTTCCATTTCAAAGTCCATAGAAACCTCCTTAGATTACACAGTTGTCAAACAGTGAAGTGCAGTTTTTTTTACTGTTATCACCATTAGTCATGTCAAGATGATATTGGACTAACTGTCCTACTAAAGCTGTGTCCTAGAGCAGCAAAACCAAGATATCTATGTACTAGCACAGAGGCGTTTTAAAGTGCATTGTTCCTTTTACTTATCTCTCAGCAGGACTGTGGCTGTTTAAGTCGCAGATTGTTTCTGTGTCTCCTGACAAGTTTTCAACCCACTTTGTTCACCATCGCTAGTGCTCAGGCTCACTCCACTCCTCTACCCTACCCCCAAATCTCACCCACCCCCTCTTACTGTACATTTATACTTCCATCCGCATATTCCTCTAACCAATACCATCACATGTCCTTCTATTCATCTGTTGCAGAATTGTTTACATGAGGGAGTGCTGTGCAGTAGGAGACCCAAAGTCAGCCAGTTTACAAAAGTCTTTCACTACTGTAAGGCGAGTGGTACGTCAGTCATAAAACCTGCGTATGCATTCACCAACCTCAGAACTTCTCTGCCATCAGTCCGAATGCCACCTCGAACGTAGTTCTGCTCACCAAGTCATTAGCTGTTTTCCAGCGATCTTCTCTGCTATGTGCACCATTGGGAAACTCTTGTTTCTTTAGCTACTGCTTTGTGGTAGGGGTAATGTCATCCAAAAAAGGCAATTGCCAGTGTGGAAGACAAATTCCACATAAAGATAGTCATCTCCAATGTTTGTTCTGCATAGGCCGTACCCACAACCACAAACCTTGTCCCATTTCTCACGTCTTTGTGCCCAGGACTGTAAGAGCACACTTTCCTCCGTAGCCATTTACTGAAAATTGCTGCTTACATTTGCTAGCTAAATGCATGATGGAGGGATCCTCTGGGCCTGAGGCCAAGTCCGTTATGAAGCAGAAGGCCAAAAAGCAGAGGCTGAACCTTCTGCTTCACCTCTTAACATGGACATCTCTCCTGAGACAGACGAGAGCCCAGAGATATGTATGATTCTTGGTTCTGGTTCAGAGGCCAAGCCTGATGTTGTTGAGGCCACCTTGGATCCGACCACAGATGCGTCCTCAGAGGCTGAGCAGGCATCCATCTCAGATGTACAGGGGAAATGTAGGCTAGTGATCACTGAAGGCTCTAAGAGGATACCTCAGATCCTTGTGTGGGAGAAAATTCACTCTGATAAGCCTATGTCTGGGCCTCCTACACTACCTAGGGTAGACCTGCATCAATCAATACAATTACTCCCAAAAGTAACAACCATTCTAGTTTACCACCCAAGACTCTCTCACAAATTATCTTAATCCTTGCCTCCTATAACTATCGAATTACATGTCTACAACCAACCCGCTACCCCCTAAGATTTTTTATCCTAATTTACAAAGATAAAACCCAAGTTAAATAAGATGCCCCTAAGTCATATTATTTTGCTTTTACTCTTCACTCTACTAACCTTTTTTCAACAGTTATCAAATCCACCTCCTTCAAATACTTAGGACTTCAACCAGTTCTTACCAACAATATCAGCATCTACCCAGCATGTCTTTCTCCATGACACCCTATTTCTACAAACAAACCACATATAATGTATTTTTCTATAAACATCTTAAAACTAAGCATCCAAATTTATGATCAAATATCAAACCAAGACCAAAATGTAACTGATCACACACTTCCCTCTGTAAAATATCACTTCAGTAAATTAGCGGAGATAGTCACCCCAACCCTGGTCCCACTGCTCAAACCATCACTTCCAACCCCAAAATAAACCAGTCACCTAATACATCTCAGCAAAGTATAGAATCCAAACTCACCTTACTTAATATGAACTAAGGAAGTATGTGTAATAAAATCTATGACGTAGATGCTTACCTTTGACACACCCATGCCTGATGTAGTTATAGCTACTTAAACCTGGCTAAAAAAAAAAAATTAATAAAGGATAACCATTACATATGCTTACAACTCACCATCACCTAGCTAAACATATATGTAATCAAATGTGAAATACAAACAATTTAAGCAATTATGTTTTCAATGAAACACTAAGGTATAACTGGAATGATACTGCTGTAGAACATTTTAATGATGTGTTCTTACAGACCTTGTGTTCTTACAGACCTTGAATAATCTAACACCAGTACATAAGAAAAGAGTAAAGTCCAACCCTGCACCATGGCTGACAAAGGAAAAAAAAAAGTCATGATAAAAAAGGGATAAAGCCTGGAAAAACTGGTATAAAAATAGAACTCAACATGCCCTGCAGCAATTTAGACATCTTAGAAACCTTGCAAAACTCCATGTCAAACAGGATAAGCAAACATATTATAACAGCCTACAAGACAAACATATAAACAATCCAAAACTTTTTTGGTCATCACTAAATAAACTACTCCACCCTGGCAAGACCACTAGGGCCTCTCCAAACACAGCAATATGAAAGACTCTATCGCAACACAGTTTAATTCCTACTTTATACATTCAGTATTATCTCTCTTGGACACTAATATATCTGCCCCCTCACTTTACCCCTGTCCAGTCAAAACCACCCACAGCTTTTCAGTTTTAGCCCAGTACCTACCTCACTCGTAAGGAAGTCGCTCCTTAAACTAAAAACTACTACTGTAGCTGTAGACCAGCTACCATCCTCCTACCTAAAAATGGCTGCAGTAGTCATAGACTGCCCTATGTCCTTATTAATTAATAGGTCCATAGCAGAAAGATACGTCCCATCACTGTGGAATATCCTACCTAGTACTGCACAAAGGCAGCACATCTACATAGTTTAATAACTACAGACCAATAGTGATTCTCTCCCTCCTCCAAAATATTAGCGAAATGTATCCATATGCAGCTGATGAAATATCTAACTTCAAATAATGTGCTCTCAAAAACACAACATGGCTTTAGGCCCTAGCACAGCACCACTACTGTTCTGCTACATTTTACCAATATAATAAACTGACATAAAAATGATGGTCTGCTTATGTCCACCATGATCTTAGACTTGTTAAAGGCATTTGATACTATCTTGCACCAGCAACTGCTTGTTCGACTCTTTTCAATAGGACTTTTACAGTACTGCTTGTTGTTCTTTAGTTACCTATCTGGAAGGCAACAAGCCGTCAAATGGTAATAAACCTACTCGTCTTTTCAACCAGTTACTACAGGTGTCCCTCAGGGCTCTATCCTGGGTCCTCTATTATTTAATATATTTATTAATGACCTGCACACCTCCGTTCACCATGTTAGTTTAGTTCAGTATGCAGATGACTCAACATTAATGTGTGTGGCCTCAACAGTAAATAAACTCCAAGACATTACCCAAAAATATTTCTCTGTAGAAACCTGAGTCAAAGAATCAAACCTCCTACTCACCTACAAGAAAATTAAGTTAATGCTTTTCTCCTCAAAAATTTGACAAAATCAAAAGCAATCTTTTACCTTGGTCATCAAGTTAATACTGTTATTGAAACTGTAACTCACAGTAAACTTCTAGCATTATAATAGATGACAGTGTCAAATATGACCTCCATGTACTGCACACCATTAAATCTGCATACCAGAAACTAGGCTCCCTTTATAGGATCAATGGATTCTTTACAGGTACTGCAAACAAAAAAAAAACTCTAGTCACCACCTTCTTACTGCCGACTCTGTTATGCGCCACTCCTATCCTAACAATCATTAAAAATACTCAAAGAAAGAAACTTGCCTCCTGCTACAATAAAATAGCTAAATTTGCCACTAGTCTTCCTCATATCACCCAACATTGTATTAGCTTAAAATAATTAAACTGTCTTGAACTGCACAACTGTTTTAACATATTCACAACTGACTACAGCACACAAACTCATTAATCATCCAGAAAAATGCCCTGTAGCACAAACCTCATTACTAACTTACTGTCCAGCAAGGGACCTCCGTTCTAATACAAATATGTCAAATAATGTTGCAGGAGAGTCTCTATACTCCCAATGTGTTGCTGTACTCTGGAATATTATTTCCGTGCAAATAAAACTCTCCGACAAACTCAGTAGTTTTAAACCACTGCTTAAACGACATCATAACCAATCCTGGTCCTGTACATGCTCATCACGGAGTTAAAACTTAACTGTACAATGCTATGTAAATACTCTCATTAAACATAATATTCTCAACCTCTTACTGAAATGACAAAACAATTTTTATACATAACTGCTGCCTGTACAATCCACTAAGTTGTACAAGTGTTTTCTCTTTAGTAACTTCCACCTCTGTGAAGTCTTAGAATGTATATGTATAAATGTAAATATTGTTTCTCTATAAATGTAAATAGAAATATAACTGCTGTTTATGTATAAATTTAATTTTAAATTTAAGAACTGTTCTGTGTTTGACTGTAAATTCATATAGTGCAATGTAAGCAAATGGAGCTTTTCTCCCCATGCCTCTTTTGAAAATGGGTATTATTCAGTCTGACTTTACGAGTAAGCAAAGACAAATAAATAAATCAATGCGGTCTTCACACATGTCTCTTTTCCATAGACTGTCTTAATTCTCTCATGAGCCGATTTCATTCAGGCTACATTCAGCAATTTCTATGACCCCCACCTACTTCCTCATCCTTCAGGTCTACCAGGAGCTTATCTGAAGAAGATGTGGACAGAATGATGAGAAAATTTATTGGGATCCAAATTCAGTTGGGAGTATCTGCCTCCCATTGGACGTTTGGACCAACCCATCTACATTTACTGACTACTCTGATCCATCCCTTGGCTTCGGAGGTTCCAGATCCAGAGTTTCTGGGATTGCCTGGGTCAGATCCAAAGGCTTGGCCCTTGTTGACTCTGACATCTTCTCCAATCCACCTGATGCCAGTCTTTTTGGACCAGGAGGGATCTCAGATTCGTAGCTTTGGCACCTTGTGTAAGGGTAATGGTTCATCTCTGAGGTTGTTGGAGCTATCCCTTCCCCTCGGAGCTTCAGCTGTAGGTAGTTCTGCTCTGACTTCTGCATTAGGCTAGGATTATGAGGAAGTCTTGGGTTTCTCTAGTCAGGTGGCTTCAGCTCCTACGGTGGCTGTCCTGGGCTCTGTGTCAGCGTCTGACTTTGAGGCAGTGGAGAGAGCTCACCATATGACTGAAGATTGGACTTTGTTGCCCCCTCAAATGGTGGAACATATTTTTCTCCAGTTGGTCAGGCATACTGCGACCTTTTTGTCTATGTCTACAATTTCAAATGTGGCAGGTATTTTGCCCTACTCTCTCAGAGCAGTAATCATCAAGGTATGTTGTGACCCGTGATTGCCACCCCACCCCCAGTCTCCTTTATGCTTATTCTCCTTCAACTCTCATGTCAAAGTTTTTACAGAAATCTTGTCACTGTTAGAGTAAGGTGATCTTCATTGCCCCATTCTGGCTTTAACAAATGTGGTTCCCATTCCTTTGGCCTCATCTGATATACCCTGCTTGGGTTCTGGATCCTACTCCATACCTTCTGTCTCGCCCTTCCAAGCTACCTCACCCGGACCTACAAGCCCTAAGTGTGACCACATGGGTTCTCAACTTCCTATGATGGCTAGACAGTCCAGGCTTTTCTCCCAGGTTTTAAACATCCGTACATCTGCTCAAAAAGACTCCACTATGAGGATGTACAAGAGCAAATGGAAGTGATACTCAATCTGGGCCAACAAGGGACACACGCCCCTTTTCAGCACCCATTCCTGTGATTTTTAGAATTTCTGCCCTCCATTTTCCATAATGGAGCAATTTACTCAACTGTCAATGTACAGCTGGATGCAGTCTCCAGTTTTCATGTAGATTATTTGTCCTTGGCTTCCCGTAGGTTATGCAAAGCCTTTCTGAAAGGTATATTTTTACTCAGGTCACCTATCAAGGACTCCACTCCTCCCTTGGGACTTGACGGCTCTTCTCCAGGCCTTAATTCACTTTTCATTTGAACCTGCAGCAAAAGCTGATTTAAAAGTTTTACCTGTAAAACCAGTTTTGTAGTTGCTATTAAGCTGTTAGACAAGTATTGTAACTTCAGGCTTTGTCTTGCCAGTCACCTTGTATCATTTTTCATAAAGACAGGGTTTCTCTTCACAACAACCCATCCTGTTTTCTCTGAAAGTTGCTTCTGAATTAACCTTTAACATGGCCATTAATTAACCAGCTTTCTTCATGTAATTCTCCAATAAAGAGGAATATATGCTTCATTTCATGGATGTACACAAGCAACTGAGATTTTATCATCATAGGACAAACACTTTCAGGAAATCAGACCAATTGCTTGTCCCAATTTAACTTTTGAGAATGAAATAATCTGTATCTAGTTACATTAGCACAGTGGCTCACTGAATATATTTCTTATGTCTATAAACAGAAAGGTTTGACTTTACCAATACCACAATGTGCAAATTCTACATGGGCAGTCCCCACTTCCTCTGCTTTTCTATCCAGGACGTCTATACATGAAATTGTGCTGCTGCTACTTGGTCCAATGTTCATACCTTCATAACTCATTACAAATTGGATATCCTTTCTAGGAATAGTCCAACTTTCGGTTCTGACATACTCTGGAATATCTTTCCGTGAGACTGCCCTGGGGTTTTAGTAGCTCATCATAGTAGTACATTATATACAAAAGTTATGTACTTGCCATAATGATGCATCTGTGTTGCCTGTTTTCATCTGTCAACTCCAGATACTTTTGTTGTCATTGCTTGTAGACATTTGTAGAATTGTTTTTATTTTATATATTGATATCAAGGGGCAAACTCAATCTGAGGTGATATGGGGCTTGGAAGTGGATTACGGGTAAGGGGAGGAGCTTCAGCTACGGATCCAAAGTCTGAGAAGTGACTGTGATCAGATCTGAAACCCAATGGCTGAGAAAAGACAAAAACAGACAACACTGATGCATTGTTATGGTAACTAAGTAACTTTTGTATTTAAATGCCTCCCTGCTGAAATGTTGTCACTCAAAATGCTGAATGCTGACAAGCATAGAAAGAAAAAAAAAAGACTGAAAACACAGGAGAAAAGCGAATTTCAAAAATCACTCTTCTCTCAACTTCTTTTTTTGGGGTGGGAGGGCAATACCTGTACATAAACTGAACTTGTATGTACTAACTCCTAGATTGCCATACCCCGGAGAAAAGAGAATATTCCAGGAAATGGCATCTCAAACTTTGAATATGTAAGTCCGATCTTTCAACCATTGTCTCCATATTTCAAGACTTCCTCTGTTCAATTTGTTTAGTCTCACAATCTTTTTTCCAAACTAATCCAGTAAAGATGAATGTTTTTTATTTATTTATTTATTTTATTTATTTATTTAACATTTGTTGACCGGGAATGTCCGACTAGGTTCCACAGAGCCTGTTTTCAGCGGAGGCCCGGGGAGAAGTGCTCCAGATGCATGTCTTTGGTTTGTTGCATTGCTTTTGCATAGATCAAAATAGGTGAAGGATAATAATTTATGTTCATTTGCACAAAATAAGTCGGGACAGAAAGCCTGTAAATGGACACCGCATTGCAACAATGCAACAGATTTTAAGAAAAACATGCAAGCAGCTGCTTTTGCTTCCAAGGGCTCATTCTGCCTGAGCATTCAGCACCTCTGAGGTGGTCTTTGCAGGTGCTTCAATAGGTGATAGCTTGGGTTGCTTTTTATATACTTTTGCAGGATCCTATAAGTTGTATGTGCTGTCCAGGGAGCAATCTTACTTTGGGGCCTCCATTTTATGTTTGATCCTTTAACCCCCAGTGAAGTTGTGCTTTGGACTCTGTCCCAAAAGACATGGGCTGGATTATTTTAGCTATGAAATTTATGTACATACCTTAGTTGTAGATGCCGCGGTGGTGCAGCAGTTAGCGTTGTCGCTTCACAGCAAGAAGTTCTTCCGTTTAATTCTCAACTGGAGCACCTTCTGTGTGGAGTCTGCATGCTGCATGTCCTACCTGTGGTCGAGTGATGTATAAAGACATGCAGGTAGGTGCGTGCGTCAATGGGTGTGCCTTCTTTGAAGGTTGGGTGTCGAGCTAGCAACTCGGCACCGTAAAAATCCACTGCCAATCATTAGTGGACTGGAGTTCCACTGTGGCAACCCCTAACCGGGAAAAGCCGAAAGACATTACTTACCTTAGTGCTAGATACACATGATCCAAGTCCATCTTCCTCAGCAAACGTATCGCACCTTCCCCATGTGGAATGAGGAGTAGAGGCGGGTTTTGTATAGTATGCTAGTGCTGAGCTCCATAGCTTTTGTGCAATTTCTTTGTAGTACTGCTGGATGCGCAGTAGCAAACACCACTTACGTCTTAACTTTGCACTGTCCTTTAATGATAAAGTGAAACTGTTGTATACATCTGCAACTTAATTGTTGCCATGGTACTGTTACAGGATATCATAGCTCTCAGCTGTCCCTAATTTTGCAGATTGTGTGATTTTTTTTTTTTGCCTCATATTTGTTCTGCCTGTCTTAAAAGTTTTGATTCTGTGGTAAATTGCTCAAGATTACAATGATATTTCATATTGACTGTTCAGAAAATGCATGTAGATGCAAAATCTGGTATGCTAATTTTTTAAAGTGAATTCGAGTAATGCTTTACATTGCTGCTGATTCTGGACTGTTGTCTCTGCTCTTGATCAAAGTAGTAATTTCAGAGCTATGCAGCGTATCTACTGCAATATACATTAATTAGTATACTAAGCATTAATTAGTGCTGATGATCACTTTTCTTTATAGCTGAAGTGGTTACTATGATTAATTGGCTATTGATTTATTATTGTGACTGTATTGGCAACTATGCGTCTTGAGGGGACTACAAAGAATTTACTGCACCAAATTCCCACCTGACATGCCCACACCTGCTCATTCCTGACCCCCTGGATATTGCAGTCGACCAATATCAATTTGTTTTGGAGTAATCCATAGAGAATAGCTAGCACAGGATATGAAAGGAAGAATTGGAGCTTGGGATTTTTTTTGGATGCCGAGCTGGCCTGAGCATGCTGCTAAGTCCTAGAAGTTAAAGAAGCTTGACTGTGATCATCTAGAGTTATTGTGTTGTAATTGCATAGCTTTAGTGTAACGTGGAGTAGGGATGGCTGTTGGTAAACCCGTTATCACACTGTTATTGCAGTATTGCAACGGGTATGTGTGGTAGCTGTTTTTCAAGTTTTTCAAGTGTCAAGCTCGTTGGATTATAATGTGTGTTATAACCTACAGAAGTAGTAACTTCCTTTGTGTAAAGACCCTAGGAAATTTTTTTTAAATATGTTGTGTTAGTTTACCTGGAAAGAAAGCACTGACAAGCACTGTATTTAAGTATGCCATCTGCACTGTGCTTAGTTTTGAATTAAAAAAAATAAATTTGTCGAGAAATTGGTTATGATGGCTGAAGCTGCATGTATGACAGATAGGTATTTTCTTTGCTTTTTCTGTTCTTAGTCATGCAACCAGTCCATTAAACTTTTTTTGCAGCAGGGACATTCTGCACACAGGCAAAAAAGCTTTTAAATGCAGCAGCAGAGTCAAGCCTGAATCATGCACACATCCCCCTTTCTGTTTTAAGTAGATTATGTCATCTAAGGTCCTCAAATTTAAGAGGAAGAATATTTATTTGTATCTGAGAGTTTAAATTAAATTAGCAAGAACAGCTGTCATAGTTCTGTTTGCCTGCTTTGCTCATTTTTAACTTTATATTAGCTTTATTATAATTATGTTACTTTTTATTTGAGAAGAACAGGGATTCCTCTTTTTTAAAATAAAATACATCTAACTCTGTTTTCCCAGCCTTGAGCAAAATGTATTTAAAAAACACTCTTGCTTCCTGGCTTAAATTTCCACGTCTTCTGGCAACTTTATTCTTATTTCCTGTATCAGCATTTTTTGCAGATTTATAAGCTCTCTTAGTATCATCCAAGCATAGTGTCGCCACTACATTCTGAGAGAACTTTTTGATTTGGTAAGTTGAAACCTGCTTTTGTGACAGATGTGCATCTGTCCTAGATATGTCCCTTGATTTAGCAGCTGTTGTACACATGAATTCCTCTCTTGACATGTTCCCTGATAGGACCACAGCTAATGGTCCCAGGGCTCTTACAAGCTTAGTCAAGTTCAGCCCTTGTTTCCACAATCAGCTTTTACTGCCCCTGTCCAAGAGAGAGAGAGAGAGGTGGAACGCCCTGATTACTAGCTATCTAGGACTTTAATTACATACTTCAATGTGAATCTTCCTTGTTTGGCTCTGCGAAGTCTAGATGGATATTCTTTTAAGGACAGATATTTACTTGTCTGTATGCAGACTGCCTTATTCCTTGTTTCACAAGTGTTTACCAAATCAACCCCTATATTAGTCATGATCTCTTTTCTTTATGCAATTGAAACATATAGTCTCCTTAGCCAATACAAAGAACAAACAATCCAAAAAGCGCAAATCAAGTCTGGTATGCCATCTGTGACGCAGGGGGTGACAGGACTAATGTGAAACAGAGTATAAAGGATTAGTCCAGATAAAAATCACTTTATAAGAGACCGACTGACTCTCTCTCTATCTCTCTGATGCCCTCCATGTGAGAGGATTGAGGATGCCTTGTTGAAGTTTCAAGTATTTCTGAGTTAAGTAGATGAACATGTGTTCTTGGTCCAATACATTACATTCAACAGGTCAGTTATTTAAAGGCTGTTGCAGACAATGGTGAGAGGGTCCAGGGGAGCAGAATGGAGTTAATTCTGGGAAATGGAAAAACAAGGAGACAACAAGGAGCCAGTCTGAAACTTAAGAGTTTACTCCTTAATTTGAATATTCCTCAAGGAACCATAAGGGTTTATCACCTCAACAGCCTGTAGAAACTCACTCTTATTTAAAAGTTTTTTGTTTTTATTTTTAACATAAAAAAGAATCTGAACAGAAAAGCCCCGATGTCACCACTTAGAACCCGAAGAGTGGAGGTATCTGATCAGAAGAGCCCTCACTAGCTGGTAAACCCAGGAAGAGGCTTGATAATAAAGACAAATTATTGATTTAGGGCATTTATACAATTGTACCATGTTTTTGGTTTTGTGTTTGCTTATACAGAATATATTATACATTATTCATGAGGTCTAACAGCACATTCATGTGCCCATTGGCCAATAATTTGTATAAATTTGCATTCTTATCATGTTTATTTTGATTATTTGTTCAACACTGAAGAAGGCATTTTATTGCCGAAACCGGTCTGTTTTATTTACAAATAAAAAGTCTGATTATTCACCATCTGGTCTTTGGCTGCATTTCCAACTGCTAATCTTGCTGGCCATCTTTGTTTCTTCATAGTTTGGTTGGGCCGTGCATCCCCCACGTGCATAGTTATTGGTTTGGACTGAATTCTTGTACTGTGCTGTGGGACCAGCAGTTGATGCGCCATTTTCTGTTACAGAGAAACCTCTCCTGATAGTGCTACAGACTTTCGCATTATCCAGCACATATATAGCTGGATTTGAGACTGTGATTCGAACAACGGATGCTTTTTCTGTTAAATGGATGCTTTTTCCAGTACATGGTTTATTGTATTGCTCTTTCACCTGTGGATGTGGCGTATTGTATGTTTACAGAAACAGGGGCCTACGATCTAGTGGATTACTATATACATCAAGTGCGTTTTCTACTACTGAAGCAACAGTATATTTACGATCGAGGGACAACATTCTGGTAACTGGTGGTACATTGACATACATTGTGATTTAAGGTAACGAGTTGATTCTTTTACTCTTTCGGGACATTTCTCTGCAATTCATACATGTGTTTGTGACCGGAGCACAACAGGCGTTTACCACACGTGCGAGTCGCGACATCTTTGGTTTGGACTAGATGTCAGATTATCCGGATTCTTACCTGATGGATTGAGTGACATTTCGATTTGGAATAGGACTTTTTCTTTTTGGGACTAATTTTTATGTTTATGATTGCATTCTCTATATTCTATACACTTACATTGTGTTTATGTGTAGGGCTTTTCCATACAGTATATGATAGTTGGGCATTCTTGTGCTGACCAGGTATTCCTTTAGGGGGACAAATACATATTTCTATGTTGGAACTCTATAAATAACATTTGTTATTAGGTAAAATAGTTGATGGAAGTTATTCGGATTGGCTGTTTATCAGGTCAGTGAAGGGGAACAACTTTAGACTTATACATAGCTGAATGTACTGTTTTTGGACATTGTTGGAATTACCTAGCACTATCTTTGGACTTTTTACTTTAAAATTTCATTTGGAGTAGTGCGACTTCATCCTAAAGGCTGATATCATTCGAATGTTAAAGAATTTGGGACATTATCAATGCATGTATATATGTAACAATAACTCAGGTTTGTAGACACGTTTTTTCCAGGACTTATTAACAAATAATGTTGGAATTGCCCAGCACTATCATGGGATTTTTTACCCTAAAATGTCATTTTTAGATTAGTCCGACTCTATCCTAAAGGCAGATATTATTTAAATATTAAGAATTTGGGACATTATCAATGCCTATATGATATCCTAACATGTTTTTGCAACAACAATTCATGCCTGTAGATACGGTTTAACCTGGAATTAGTAACAAATCTTTTTGATGTGAACCTATTACAGGAACACTGTGGATTAGATGTTTTACAAGCAATTTTTTCTCTTATCATATTGTATTAGAGGGCAAGTTTGATAGGCAAATAATTGAATTTTATGACTAGTGCCATACCTGAATTACATTGAGTTTGAAAATATTGTTCATACAAATTCTGTATTTCGTGGATAATAAGGTCATTCAACCATCAGATGTATTTTGCATCGAGGGAAATTATATGACCTGGCTCTTAATACAGGCACATACACATGGTGGATTGTTTTGGGTCCCACAAGTATTGATGTATACAGCAGCAATTTTAATATTGCAAATTCTATATTGGAATATTGTGAAGTTGTTGGGACATTAGCTCTTCTCTACTTTATGATTTATCAACTAGCACTTCTATATAATTACAAAGTTATTATGACACATCCACCTTCGCTGGATAGTCCTTTGAATGAGTGATTATACATTGGTGGCGTTAGTGGATCTTTCAACATATAACCACTAACTTGGGTGGTTACAGTACACTGTACTGGCCGCACTTCATTACATAATATAGCCAGGTATCAATCGGTATACTTAGATTATACTGACTAACATAATTAGGCTCATCACCCAATACTATTCTGGCTACTATTAACCAGGACTTATTCTGGTCTTGACATTAGTACCCTGAACATTGTGAATATATTTTTTGGACTTCTCACATCCAGCTATATATGTGTTGGATATTTATCTGGCAGTATTCCTCTGATCAGGCAGTGTAATTATTTACCTCCTTAGGAATATTGGTATATTGTTGAACCTTCTGCCCACATCAAACTTCCTGGGTTTTCAGGACGGTGTACCAGATTGGGTACTCTGTTGAAGCGGCTGGGGGGCCTCTTACCAATCTCTGCCAATGTTGGAGTAAACACAAAAAAATGTTTTTTCTGGGTTTGCCAACCACTGCCATTCTCTCTTGTGTTTATTATTTACTTTCTTGTTCATATTGAACATCCACAGCATGGACCTAGAAAGCATATTATCTGGATTATGTGCCGATCGGGAGGATATTGGAGTGTTTGGCATCAATACCTCACCAGGCAGTAATTCAAGTATCACGGATCAACGTATTTCACCTGACTGTGATATGTCCTTCCATTCTCTTACTAAAGGACTCAAAACTTTGAGATCCAACATATGGCATCTGAAACTATTCAGAGCATACTCCAACAAAAATATTGCTCCAAGGGGCTTGAGAATACAGCTCCAACCATTGGTAGGAAGACCGGATGACAAGTTAAATTGTGATTGGAAGGAGGCCTTACAAATTGGGCCCATGTTATTTGTGAATGTCCTCTTACAATATTATGAGATAATGGTGGATGTGAATATTCAGGAGGTTAAAACATTATGTTGTGATTGTAAAAAATTTGTGTCCCTACCTAAATTTCAGGATAACATTAAGAAGTTATCCAAAGAATTGACAAACCACGAAAAAATTATCAAAGAAAGAAAGATTAAAAAATTTCACAGAGATTATTCTGACTACCAAAGGGGACGACCCTTTGAGCTCAATTGTTCTGTCAGATTTGCAGATACTGGTCAGGGGCCTGCCTCGGGTCGCCCTAAGAAGAGACCAAGATCTATTCTCAAGAATAGGGATGGGTTCAACAATAGCACTTCAGGAGAGGATTCCTCTCTCACAGATTATGACAGTTCAGGGGACAGGGGATCACCAAACAAAAAGAAAACGAACAAAAATATCCCTTTAGAAATGGTTCCAAACATAGAGGGGGTAGGAAACACAAGAAAAGACCCATTAGAGTATTCCCTGGAGGGTTTGATCCAGAACTTTCTAACATAAGACAAGATGAACAATTAAACCAAAATGTTTTAAACTTATCCAATGTACGATTGTCTGGTGATCAATATACTCTTTTGAATAAAGGGCTTAGTTTTATACCTGGCTTCTTTTCTAATGAATATCACATAGTTACAGATGTTATTAACTTTTGTCGTAGCCTTAACCTCAAGTTATTTTTTGCAGATGACACATCTCAAAGATCAAATGAATTCAGATTTGGCAAATCTGAGTTTCAGCCCCCTATGAACAAGCATGTGTCAATTTTTATGCAGTCAGTGTTTAGGGATCTACATTTTGAAAACTATGGACACACTATGTTGAAACATAATCTATCACAACAGGAGAACATAGCACTCCAACAGTTACGTAACAACAAGGATATAGTTATATTACCCGCAGACAAGGATGGGGCTGTGGTTGTACAAAATATGAGTGATTACCTTCAAGAGGGTTTATCCCAACTATCAGACACAGCATGTTACATGAATATGGCCATAGACCCAACCCCGAACTTTAAGCATGAAATTGTCTCCTTTCTGAATTTAGCGTGTGAGGAGGGCATCATCAGCAAAAAATGTGTTATACAACTTTTGGTTAAAGAGCCCAGCAAACAGATTATGTATCTACTACCCAAGATTCACAAATCACTAACCAAACCTCCAGGAAGACCGATAGTCTCAGGTATTGGGTCTTTGACTGAACCCTTGTCGGCCTTCCTGACGCAATATCTTAAACCTCTTTTAGGTTTGGTCAGGGCAAGGCTACAAGACACTACACAGTTTCTGAAAATCATCGAGGATACACAATTGGAGCCAGGGTGGCTGATGTGCTCACTGGATGTTAAAGCCCTGTACACGAGTATACCACATTGGGCTGGATTACAAGCCCTTAAATATTGGTTGGATAGGGCAGGTTTATACTCACCAGGATTTAATACGCTATTGATATGCATGTCAGAACATGTACTCAACAAGAATGTTTTTTATTTTCAAGGACAATGCTGTTGGCAACTACAAGGTACAGCTATGGGAGCATCCTTTGCTCCCATTTATGCTGACCTGTTTATGGCATTTTTTGAAGAATGCATGATTTATGATGCGTCTCATAATGTATACCTGGTTGAAATGGACATCTGGCGCAGGTACATGGATGACTGTTGGATGGTATGGCGTGCGGATGTGGGTTACTCGCATGAATTTGTGGATTATCTCAATGGCAACATCTGGGGGATCGAATTTTCTATTACTTATGATATGCAGGTCATCAACTTTTTGGATGTTACGATCTCCAGGAATCATGATCATACTTTGGCCACCAGAGTGTTTCGCAAGTACCCCCAATATAATACCTTATTACACGCATCCAGCATGCACCCACGTCATACTATCAGAAACATCCCGGTTTCACAATTTATGCGCATGAAACGCCTTAGTTCCACCCAGTCAGACTATGACATCGCTAGTCTGGATTTATGTCGCAGATTTGCCAGTAGGGGATACAGTCTCTCAGATATCAATACTGCATGGACACGATTCTCCCAGATGAAAAGGAACAGTTTGCTTGATTACAAGATCCCTTCTGGTGATTCCAGATCAACAGCCATTAGATTCATCACCACTTATGGTAGGAACTATTACGTTATTAGGGATATTATCAACAGACATTGGAATATATTAATAGCCAATGAACAACTCAGATCTCTTTTGGGTGAGGAATGTCAATTTTCATACAGAAAAGGCAAAACATTGGGGTCCCATCTCTCCCATTACAAACATATTGGTAGTGGTGGAGCAATTCACAAACAACTTACAATAATGGGACATGAATTATTGGGTACACACCCATGTGGTCACTGTGGGTCTTGCAAACAGATCACCAAGTCTCAGAACTTTTCGAGTCGTAATACCAGTAAGGTCTTTGACTGCAAAATTTTTGGAAACTGTAGCAGTGATTGGGTTGTGTACCTGGCATCATGCCATTGTGGGGCATTTTATGTGGGACAGACTTCCCGACCACTCAGGTCACGAATAAATGAACATCGCAGTGACATTAAAAACAAAAGGGAGACCAATGCTTTATATCGACATGCATCTAAACATCTACAAGCACAGTTCATGTTCATGATTATTGACCGTATAGTGGGTGATCGTAGCAACCCACAAGGGTGGCATGGTATTCTTAATCATAAAGAGCTCACTATGGGCGCACTTTTTCACCTGGTCTTAATGATCATCTCCAACATTTGCCATGAAAAGGCTGTATTGATTTCTATCTTGCTCAACAACTATATCAGGTATAATAGTTTCTGAATTATTTAATTGTATGTTTTGTAAAGTATCATCTACTATAAAGAGAAGTATTGGATAATTATTTTGGGCGTTACTCTCTTCCTGGTCTCTATGATCAGTGTTAACTACTAGCCAATGCAGTAGGAGGTATTGAATTTTATTTTATTTATTAACAGCATTAGGCCTAATATTTTCTGAATGGTTTTGTAGATATGAATATATATTTATATATATGCTTATATATACATTGTAACAAGTAACCAGAATTATTACGTCTGATTTTGAAATGTGCCCCACATAGGTCTTCCTTTATTTTTTCAAACATTTAGCATAATTATAACTATGGAGGTACATATTTAACTATGTATATTTATAGCCTTTGGTTCCATAGTCTACTATTGTTTTTGTGATTTTTGGAATTATTGATTTAGGGCATTTATACAATTTTACCATGTTTTTGGTTTTGTGTTTGCTTATACAGAATATATTATACATTATTCATGAGGTCTAACAGCACATTCATGTGCCCATTGGCCAATAATTTGTATAAATTTGCATTCTTGTCATGTTTATTTTGATTATTTGTTCAACACTGAAGAAGGCATTTTATTGCCGAAACCGGTCTGTTTTATTTACAAATAAAAAGTCTGATTATTCACTATCTGGTCTTTGGCTGCATTTCCAACTGCTAATCTTGCTGGCCATCTTTGTTTCTTCATAGTTTGGTTGGGCCGTGCATCCCCCACGTGCATAGTTATTGGTTTGATAATAAAGACCCCAGACTGGAGCACCATAGATCATACTCTGAGGCTAGTGGCACTCTCCTCACTGTGAATACTCCACAGCCACCAGATGTAGATGTTCTAGCCACTTGGCCTGCATTTAATGTAATTTCTTTAATTTGCAGTACAGTGAAAACTCTTGCTCCAGGGCTGCACTCCACAGTGCTATAATCTTTACACCACAGGCACAGTTTGCCTGTGCTTAAATAAGATCCGAGCTACTTAGGTTTTGTATGGTCTGCAGTTCACCCCTTGGTGGATTTTTACTCAATAGACACAAAAAGCTTATACAAAAATGTTGAGGTCTCAAACTGTACTTATCTTTTCCTCCTCCTTGTACACATCCATGAGCTTTGTAAAAACAAGCACTTTAAGTTATTTAGTCTAAGTTTCACCAGGTCACATGTATTTTTCGAAAAACTGGAGTCGCCTAGCATGGCTCAAGTAACTACCTCTTTGCATATAAAAAGGTCTGTCTTCATCAGGAAGAAAAATGGAGAGTAGTTACATAAACTATGTATACAAGCCTTTTATAAGCACAAACTGTAATTCTTTTTGCCAAACAAAAGATTATCTTTCATAATATATTTTGGGAAATATGAGCCCTGTAAAAATGGGCACAGCCTCTCATATTGCATGTTATGCAAGCATCAATAAGGTCAAGTCAGACTGGAAAGAATACTCTAATAAAGTTTTCATAATTTGCTTCAAGGAATATGAGCCTCTCAAAGGCGGGCACAGCTTCTCATATTACATGCGTTACCAACAGGCTAATAGTCTGTCAATAGGTTAGTAAAAGCAGACATTTTCAGTGGTCAAACTGCAAACCACTCTATTAGATGGACCTGATGAAGCTTAGGCACAAATGGTTTCTTAAATATAGCTCTGTAGTGCTTGTTCATGCGATGTTGTCAATGCCTGAAAAACATAAAAGCCTTTTAACTAAGAATGAAGACTGCTGAATTGATAAACTCTCACAGGTCCTTCAGGAATATTCAAATGAGGGGCTAACATGTAAGAGGTGAAATTGGCTCCTTGTTTTTACATCCAGACTTTCTTCCAAGCAGCTCCTCTGGACCATTGTCTGTAACTGCCTTTTAAATAACTGACCTGTCAAATTTAATATATTAGAACAAGAACACTCATCCATCTACCTGCTTTAACTGAGTAACCCCCCACAGGGAGGGCATCAGAGAAACAGTCTCCTCAATCTGCTAGCTAGAGTCATTTTATCTGGGATAATCTCTTATATCCTAGCCAATACAGTGATGGCCATCAGCCCTTGGTGCGATCATTAGGGTCTTTGGCTTTTACTTTTATTCATGGTTTCACTTGAAATGGTACCATTGCTTCCAGTTTTTACTTTATTAGCTTTGTGGTTACATTTGAGCCCCTCACTGTTGTACTCAACTTATTAATAACAGAATTATGTAAGTCATTAAACTTTCTTGTACTTGTTAGAGTAAAATTTATGGTGTCAAAGTTTATTTTGTTGCTTAGGAGATCTGCGTCAAAGCACTTTAAGGCATTCTGCTCTTAGCTGCCCAAATCTTTTCTCCTAGGATAATAAGCAGTGCACCAACAGACTTCCTCACTTCAGCATGAATGCTGTTGTGACCATTTTGTACTGTCCACTGTCGGGCCCACCTTTATTTGTGAAGGAAGTGCATGAGCACTTTGAGGATATGGGAAAGAAAGGCATAGCCACAACTGCTTTGGGTATTAAGTTCTAATCTCCTCACTGTTCTTTTTCCAGATTGTAAAGGACCCACTGCTAGATGTGATTCTTAAATAGCATATAGCAATATTCTCTACAAGAGGCAATTCGAAAGAAGCCAGATAACCAGGGTAATTTCCTACAGAGTCATGGACAAGGGTCCCAAGTGTTAAACAGGGGGCTGCAATCTACTTACTTGCCTTGCCCAGCTGTCTTGACCTGAAGCAGTTGGGAACAATGTCCCTCCACTTGTGAATTGATCACCAAGGACAGATGGGTAAGGACCATTATACTTGGAGAGTACATAATCCCTTTTCTTGCTTACTCCCTCCCTTGTCAGATAACCCTCTTCTTCAAAAACATGCAGCAAGGAAAGGGATGTTAAGCTTCCTCTGAAAAATGTTTATCCAAGACTTTCTACCGAACAAGAACGGCTCAGAATATCATTCCGGATTCTGTTTGTTGACAAAGAAAATAAAAGGTCTTAGACCAGTACTGGATCTTGGTGGACATAACTCGGTTATTCATAGGTTCATAGGTAAGTACAAGGCTATCTGCCCAAGGGCATTTATAAGCCTAGCCAAAATGTGTTGGCTTTTGCCACCCCCTTAGATTAGTTCCCTGTGCCTCTGTCCAGCAGAGCCATTAGTTCCCTGTGCCACTGTCCAGCAGAGCCACTGCAGTCATCCCCAGGGTAAATTTTCTGTTTCCCATCCACCCATCAAGGTTTCTCTTGAAGAGTAGTAGTGAGGGGCTCTGCCTGATGTATATTGGAATCCTGTTCCAAAGCATGGGGAGTCTCTCGGACAGGAATCTATCCCTCCAGCATGTCCTATTTATCGTTGTGGTCAGGTTTATATCTCTAGAGCATGTGGCTCTCTGGGATTTGTTTTTTTTTTAGGTGGCGCAAGTCCATCAATTCTGGGTTGGACATGGCCTTGTATGTCAGGCAGAGATCACCTCTGAGTAAGCGGTATGCAACCGAGTACAGCTGGAGTTTCTTGAGTCGGGCTGCATAGGGCATCTGTTTGAGGCCAGTAATCCTCTTGGTGAGGTACTTTTGTGGTCTTTCCAGCTGTTGCAGGTGTCTTGTAAGGTACATCCCAAATGGGGTGTTGTATTCTATGGCATTCTATGATGGGTCTAATGAGTGATGAGTAGAGAGGCACAATAACCTCTTGTTCAAGATGCGAACCCTTTTGTGATT
Source organism: Protopterus annectens (assembly GCF_019279795.1). Classification (NCBI taxonomy): domain Eukaryota; kingdom Metazoa; phylum Chordata; order Ceratodontiformes; family Protopteridae; genus Protopterus; species Protopterus annectens. The sequence goes on from NC_056749.1 coordinate 628,206,357, forward strand.
AGGTGGGCCACATAGAAGGATTTTCTAACTACCTTGGCAATATGATTATCAAAGGAGGGATTACTATCTACTTTGGACCCCAGATCCCGTATTACATTTTCTGTATTTAGGGGACTACCACCTTTGTGGTAGTTCACGAGTACTTTATTTTTTCCAAAAGGGATGACAATGCACTTTTTGTCATTTAGCTTGAGGCCATGATTTTGACACCAGGTATCCGTCTCAGTGAGACCCTTCTGGAGGGTGTCTGTATCCACTGGAGAATCAATTATGGCCCCTAGTTTGCAGTCATCTGCGAACTTAGCCATAGTCCTCCTATGCTTGCCTGTACCTCTGAGAAGTATATACCGAACAGGAGGGGTCCTAGGACTGAGCCCTGGGGGAAGCCACTTGCAACCGGTTTAGAGTTGGATCTAGAGCCTGCAACTCTCACCATGTGGATTCTGTCCATGAGCCAGTTGGCAACCCATCTTGTGACATAGGGGTTTATGTTCAAGCTGGTGAGCTTGTCTATAATACTAGAATGGGGAATGGTGTCAAAAGCCTTTGCGAAGTTTAGGTAGGGTGTGTGGATCTCCTTTCCCTCGTCTAATGCCTTGGTAACTGTCTCAAAGAAGTCCACCAGGTTTAGGAGGCACGATCTGCCCTTAGCAAAGCCAAACTGGGTAGGGTCCAAGGTTTGGAGGTTCCCAGTGTGTCTGTTAATGAGTTCCATATTGATGTGCTCCATAGCCCTGTAGACTAGGCTAGTCAGGCTTATAGGGCGATAGTTCTCAGGGACTGTTTTGGATCCACCTTTGTGGAGTGGGATAACTATTGCTGTGCACCAATCTGTGGGTATGTAGCCTGTAGAGAGGCTGAGTTTGAACAGTGTGTTTAGGTGAGGGGTTAATTCATTTTGGAGCTCTTGTAAGACACAGCCTAGGACACCGTCCGGTCCCATTGAAGCTGTGTTTTTGGCTTTGGATAGGGCTGTTTTAACCTGTGTGTCTGTGATTGATGGGGCCCTATATTCTTCTGTATGGTTATGGGCCCTTTAGGGGGTGAAGTTTGCACTAAACGTGTCTACCAGAATGTTGGCAATATCAGTCTGTTCAGTGTATTTTGTGCCATTCTGCACTAACTCAGAGCAGATCTGAGAGTTTCCACTTAGGTTCTTGACATAGCTAAAGAACGCTTTGTGGTCATCTTTGGAGTTATTGGCAATTTTTCTTTAGAAACTAGCCTTGGATGATTTAATGAGGGATCGTAGTTTCTTGCTGATACTAATCAAGGATGTCTTTCCTTCTTGGGATTTTACTCTTTTCTGTACTAGTTTCCTCCTTCTGTTGTAAAGCTTGTTTATGGCAGGGGTCCACCAGACTGGTTTCCTTTTCTTGGAGGAGTAAGTCTTGGTTTTACTTGGGATAGCACGATCCATGCATTCCTGCAGATGCTCATAGAGTGCTTTTGTAAAGGTTTCAGCAGCTTGTACAGCATTGTCCTTTACCATGGGGGCTGTGAACCTTTCCACCTCGGTCTTAAGTAACATGGCGTTTGCTTTTGAAAAGTTTTTCACGGTGGTTTCCTTCACTGGGGGTGGGAGCAGAATGTGGATATCCAGAGTGATTAGTCTATGGTCTGATCTAACCAGTGAGGGGTTGACCTCCGGTGTGGAACACCGGTTGCCCATGTTGTTGATGACCAGGTCCAATATGTTGTTCCCTCTGGTGGGGTATTGACCAGTTGATCCAGGACATTCGAGTTTATAAATTCTAGGAAGCGTTGGGCAAGGGAGTTAGTACTTGAGTAGTTCTCCCAGTTTATGTTTGGGTAATTGAAATCACCCAGTATTAGGGTGTTTGGTAGGACCTTCATATTTCCCAGTGTCTCCAGAAATGTTGAATGGGGGTCCTGGGTCATGGTGGGTGATCCGTAGCAAGCTGCAATTTGGATTGCAGTTTTGCTCGTTGTTAGTTGCACATGGATGATATCTGATGCATTGTGCTGCGCCACTAACCTGCGGGTGTGGGTATCCTTGCTGAATATGGATACACCCCCACCTTTTGTGTTTCGGTCCTGGTTCTGTGGCCAAAAGGTATGGTATGAGTTATAGCCTAGTAGTGCTGGGGTCCTGTCAGGAGCCTTAAACCAGATTTCTGTTAATGCACAGATGCCTATGTCCTCCATACTGAGGAGTGCCTCGAGTGCGTGCATTTTGAGGTTTAGACTTGTGGCATTGAGTAGCATTACCCTCAGTTTTTGGTTACTTGTGCTATTTATGGTGGTGGGTTTGTCTTTTGAGCTTTGCCTAAAAAAAGCTCTATGGGGTCAGCAAGAGCCTTGGCCAGTATTCAAAAGCCTAAGGGTGACAGGTGCAAGCCATCTCTTTGCGAAGCAACGTGGCTTGTCGAGCATGTCATCCCAGGCGGACAGACACTGGATCCTCTTTGAATGACACCAGAAACTTAGCCAGTTGTTGAAATTGATATTTTTTTCTTTATACTGTGGTATCATTCTTGGTGAGGGCAGGATGCTACTCAGGGTCAGTGTCATACGGGCCTGGGCTACATGATCAGAGAGCTCTTCCATGTCTCTTTTCATGTATTCCAGGGAGGTACGTCTGAGGTCATTCACACCAACATGGACAATGACAGAGTCGTATTTGTACTTGTTCTGAAGTGACCTGAGTGCTCGTGTTATGTGGTGGATCCTGGCACCCGACAGGCAGCTAACAGTAACCTTCTCCTTATTCAGCCTAGTGAGTGGGACATCAGTGTGCCTGACTATAGAGTCGCCTATTACTAGTGTGATGGGTATGTTATTTTGCCTTAAGGGCTTTGATTGCGTGGCACACTAATTATGTGAAGTATGTATTTCATGGTTGGTGATGGGGTGTGGAGGTTGCTTGGATGTCTGCTTTGGAGGTCTCTGTTGCTTTTGCAGATTTTTATTTAGAGCCTCCGAGTATGTTTTCATGTATTCATGTGTGTTATTTTCCGGTGTTGGTTTATTAGGTCTATGTGAGACTGGTGGTGTGTTGCAAGTATTACCTTTCTCCTCTTGACTGTCAGTTCCAGTCTTGGGTTGAGGGCTTTGCCTCCAGTTTGGCTGTATAATTGCATTTCTCGCATGTATTAGTGTTTGGTGGTAGGAGGAGAGGGTTGTATGTGTACATGAGGCAGTTGTAACATTGCCTCAAAATGCCCAGATTCACCAGTTGGACTGGAGAGTACACCGGAAGCTGCCCTTTGGACATGCCTGAATAGGTAGAGTAAGCTGTTTTTCTGATTGGCTGGTGGGGACAAATAGAGAGCCTTGTCCTTCTGGACAGTATAGGGGGGTCTAGTGCTAGGGTTATTTAGTGCTTGCTTTGAGTTTTAAGCAAGTGCTTGACTGTGAAATTAATGGTTTGAGTGCTAAAATTGAAGGTTTGTCTAGTTCTAAGAGAAAAATTGAAGAGTAGACTTTGTGGAGCTGAGAATAGTTTAACTCTAGCTAACCGGCACTGCCCTGATGTGCAAAACCACACAAATGTGGTTTTTATAGCAGGGAAGTGAAAGAGATAGAAATCAGCCCAAAATGGCCGATAAACTACTAACTTCTGGGCTGAAACCACTCCAGGGACAGATAGGCTGCTCAAAACTCTCATCTCTCACAGGTGAATAGAGAAACTTCCTTCTATCCAAGTAAGGTATGGGCAACACATAAACTTGTAACATAGCCCTGGATTCAGCAATAACCTGAAAACTGGACTATACTACTTCAGAAAGGCGGGAAAAAGTATATATATATATTTTTTTTCCAGAAAATAGAGCAGATACAATCAAAACAACACTTTAAATGCACAGAAAATGCTATTGCACTTTAGTGTATAGCCTACAACAGTTAAACAGATTATTTAAACACAAAAATGACTTAATTCAAGTGCAGGCAGCAAATAAATACAATATGTAGTAATAACAAACTTTTTAAATCACAGAAACGCTAAAACAACTGGCGTTTTAGGCAGAATTAGTTAAGACAGCAAAAAAGCAGAAAAATGATACTTAATCACTCCAAAGTCTCTCTTTTGTCTCTCTGCTGCTGTAGACTCTGCAAAACACCTGGAATGCACTTGCTGAGCGGAATACAAGCACAAAAACTGTGCAAATGTGGTTTTTATAGCAGGGAAGTGAGAGAGATGGAAATTAGCCCAAAATGGTCAATAAACTACTAACTTCTGGGCTGAAACCACTCCTCCAGGGTCAGATAGGCTGCTCAAAGCTCCCCTCTCTCACAGGTTAACAATGAAACTTCCTTCTATCTAAGTAAAGTATGGGCAACACAGAAACTTGTAACACAGCCCTGGATTCAGCAGTGACCTGAAAACTGCACTGTACTAGTTCAGAAAGGTGGGAAAGAAGTATATATATATATATATATTTCAGAAAATAGAGCAGATACAATCAAAACAATACTTTACCCAATTAACCAGTTAAAAAGCTCAAAACTGAGCCCTGTTCCAGCAGTCTTCAATCAGACAAGTTCTAACTGCAGACTCCTGTCACTAGGGTACAGAGAAACCTTCTCCAAAAAAAGACTGTCTGGATTCAGTGCACAAGTTATACAAATAAAGCTAGATCCAGCAGGCCTGAATCTAGTCTGTGCTACAGCAAACAAGGCGTACCGATTTCATAAAGAAACAGTTCAAGTAAGCATGCGCAATAAGCCTTTAACCAGAAATTCCCAGCTCAGAAGGGCAGAATCTAGCCTCTCCTCCCACAAGAGTGCAGACCACAAACCTTCTTAAAATAAAATAACTGGCCTGAAGCCCACGTGCTTTACCCAGAACTAATACACTTTTAGAATAACAGACACTGTGCCTTCAATCAGCAGTTCCTAACTTAGAAGGATGTACTCTACCTGCCCTGCCACAACAATGCAGACCACAAACCTTCTTAATGTAAAACAGCTGTTTGAAGCCCCAGTGCTTAAGCCAAAGGCCTTAGAATAACAGTTACAATTTAATCAGGCTGCTAACAAGCAGTAATAAAGGCAGCAGAATAAATTCAGTTGAGTACTTTTAAGAAGAGGCAAAAGCAAAATAAGGTAATAAAGTAGGAAGAAACACAAATACAGTAAAGCAGATGAAGTGGAATTTTTTTTTTTTTGTAGTGGGAGGAAACCGAACAGATTAAGATACTATAGGGGGAATGTCCTTCCCAAGTGCTGTCTCTGTACACAGCAGAGGAGATGGGACTGGTAGGAGTATCTGAAATCAAAATATGATATCATTGTACTCAGTTGAGTGAGCAAATGAGATGGGTCCAGGAGGAGTGTGCAAAAACAGATTTACAGCAGGGGCGGGCAATTCCAAAGCCACCAAGATTAACACCACAACAGGAAACGGGGGTAAGGGGGGGGGGTGAGAAAATAACTGCAGATAGACAGAGACACACAATATTTACTGAATCAAATCTTAAATAAGTGCAGAGAAAAGTATAGTTAAATCAGCTTGTGTCCAGTTGATATATGCAGACAAGTCTCAGTAGCCAGTAACTCCGATTAAAATGATTACTAGAAATGTAACTGACACAGATTTTAATGCAAGCAGAACCCCCCAAGCTAATGCTAACACAGGAATTTCAAAGCAGTCTAACAACTTTCAATGAGCTCAGATGGCTACACTTTTTCACACTTCAGGCAGCTAGCTGCAGATAGAGACACACAATATTTACTGAATCAGACACACAATATTTACTCAATCAAATCTTAAATAAGTGCAGAGAAAAGTATACTTAAATCAGCTTGTGTCCAGTTGATATATGCAAACAAGTCTCAGTAGCCAGCAATTCCGATTTAAAATGAAAGATCCTTTGTGCATGGTTATGGTGACTTTTCTTCAGTGCTTAAAAGGATTCTGGATAGGCACCTTGGAGGTAGAGAGTATAGCTCCACATAAAACACTACCAAGGAGTGCAGTATGCACTTCTATTTCCATTTAAGAGATGGCCATTACCATTTCTGAACTCTGCAGCTCAGTCCCACTTCTTCACCAGAGGGTTCAACAGTTTCATTTCTTTTGTAACAGCTCACCAGAAACTATTGGGAGCCATGATACTGTATTATTTAGACAAATGGGTTTTTGATTTTCCACCAATAGAATAGCTAATTCATTACCTGGAATTTCTCTCTCCAGACATGCCTGTGTCATATCGTGGAATAGCCACATTGTCGAACATCATCTCATTGACAATGCAGGCCATCCAACCCCCCCAATGCGGGGGCTGCTCCCCCCACACCCCTTGCTAATTATACATACCAACTCTGATATAGCACTGCAGTGGGGGAAAAGGGCAAATTTCCTGATCCCAGTGTGACATGATCTCAGTCAGAACAGTTAAATGGCCTACATTGTAGATGAGATGATACATTCAACAGTGTGGCCATTTGACGATCTGACATACACCCCTCTTCAGATTTCTATATTCCTGCGACATAAGTACAAATATTGCAAAGTTCCAGTTATTGGGGCTGTCTCAAATTTTCATCTTTATTATGTGCACCACTGTGGTGTTGCGGTAGCGTTGTCGCCTCACAGTTAGACGTTGCCCGTTCGATTCTCAGTTAGAGCGTCTTCTGTGTGGCGACATGTGTGAATGGGCGTTCCTTTGTTGAAGGTTGTGCGTTAGGCCCGGCAAGCCAGCACATAAAAATCTACTGCCAATCATTAGCGGACCGGAGTTCCGCTGTGGCGACCCCTGACCAGGAAAAGCCGAAAGACACAACAACAAAGACACAACATTATGTGCACCACTGACACCATTCACAGCTGGCCGTGATTTCCACAGGGCAGGAAAATAGCACTGCATAATGCAACAATTCAGCTTCTTGCTTCCCACTAGATTTCAGTCAAAATTTTTCTCAAGTCCCTTGGTCTGTTTATTGAGACCGTAGTAATCGTAGCAGATTCTAGATCCCCTGTTCAACCATTTCAAAATTTTCAGGATTTGTAAGTCTGGTATCCATTGATGGTTAAATAGAAGTCATTCCGCTGCTGTTGGGAAACATTTCCAATTATAGACTTGTCAGAAATTAGTCACAATGGGTATTTCTTCTGTAGGATTTGGGGGGGGGGGGATTAGCACTACAATGAGTAGACTTTTAAGGGTAGCTGGCAAATGCAGTCAAACCTTTATATCAGCATACTGGAGATGTGAGCTGTTTTGCTTATTGCTCACAGCCTTTCAAAACACCATACTGCAGGATGTGATAGCTGTACATTGTAGAAACATGCCCTTGTTATAGTAAATTAGCAGTTAAGGGGATGCTCTGCCTTTACTGCTAAGAACACATTCATACCTGCTTTGTCAGGAAACTGTGAGAATTTGACAGTGGGCTATTCAGCATGGGCTCTTCTTAGTCAACCTCTTTTCCAGAGGTGGCCAACTGTCTTGTTAACAAACTTGTTCACCATCTCCTAATATCCCTTGAATGGTTTGCAACCAGACCAGTTACTTGAAGGCTGATATTCTGTTTTTTCATTTCGAGCTAACACCAAGTGCCAGAAGTACCTTTCCTTGTTTTTCCCCACGGGGTGTGGGGTAAACTCAGTGATGCCTTTATTTTCAAGTGGCCTTGGGTACTCCTGTGCTATTTTCCTTATTTCCTGTAATGAGAAGATTCAACCAGACTCCTTAAGGCCAAGCTCCTCATTGTAGCCCCTTTTAACCTCTGTGGATGACTCTGCATACCCCAGCCATATATACTGGAAAAGGTACTAGGTCTATGTCAACATGTTCTTTTTATGTTATCCAGACATCAGATGTCATTCGGATATTCAGTTTCTAAAACTAATAGCGTGACTTCTACTGTTCCACTAGCAGCCCGTAATCCAGCCTTTTCAAGCAGGGTAATGTAGATCATTTCTTCTTCCCAAGCAGCGTCCTATCAGAAGACCGGACTAAATGGACTTTGTTTCCATTTGGGCTCTCTTAAAAGGCCCAGACTCTTTTTTTTTTTTTTTTTTTTTTTTAATTTCTGTTCTTTCTCCTCTAGACTACCCTCTGATATTTTTGATTCCACTCGTAGAAATTCTTCCATCAGTTAATTTGTTCATCACCTCCATCTTTCTTTCTGAACTGGCCTACTCTTCACCTGCTTCCTTTAAAGTCTGTAAAGCCTTCTTATGTAAAACATTTGAAATCAATCCCTTCTCCACATTCAAGTCCCAGTTCCCCCTTATAACGTGTATTTCATGCTTGTAAATGTCACTTTTCCCCTGATGAATCCCTCCTCTTCTGCTGACTTGAAATACTTTTTCTGAAATACCTTGTTTCTGATGCCATTACTTTGGTCTGGGGAATTTCTGAGTTGTGAGCATTTTCTGTTAAACACCTTATTCAGCCTTTCACAAAGAGTGGGTGTCACTTAGAACCTATCCTGCTATGCATAAAGTGGTTACAGAGTCGAATAGAAACCAAGGTGTAAAGTTGCTTCTTTCTTTTTGTTCCAACATTGGGAAGTATCTTTTTTATTGTATGTCTGTCCATTTGCAACCAAGAATCTGTGTTGGTAGGACCAGTGTTGCATGTAAAAATGGTGATGTGTGTGTGTGTATAATATATATATATATATATATATATATATATATATATATATATATATAATTTTTTTTTTTTTTTTTTTTTTTTTGCCAAGGCCTGGCTGGGCCAAGCGATTTATATGCTCATCATATCCAGGAGCTTAACAGATTTCATAAAGTTTTGTCTTGATGTATATAGTAAGGTCCTAGCCATCACTGTAAGAAGCCATTACTCTGCAAGAGTAATAGCTACTTCTGCTGCCTTTTTATGATGATTCTTTGGATAAAATCTGTGCAGCTGCTTTTTGTGGTCATCCCTTAGCATCTTTGCAAGGCATCTTATGCTTGATGTAACCTCCAGGTCTTTGTCTTCATTTATTGCCACTTTTATCCGCAATGTCTTCCCATGATGATGTCTACCCATGAAGATTAACTAAGGGTCTCTTTCCTGCTGGTTACAGAGGATGGCGGTTGTGATGTCCCTTCCCTGGGCCAGTAATCAAGGGACCTCAATCCACACCACTGACATTGGTGAAGGATGTTCACTTGGAAGAAAGATACAGTATTTCCAGATACAGTTCTCTGCACCAAGCACAGTTCCCCTTAAGAGCACACAGGAAACACAATCCTGTCTTGGGGCTGGATTTCCCCTCTCTCTCACCAGTCCCCAGATAAGACTCCACACTGACTGCAGCTGTAGAGTTGAGTCCTTAGCAGAGTGTTCCAAGCCAAGTCCTTCACCACCCTCTCTATGTCCCTGCCCCAAGTAGCTGACACACACACTCAGATTTTATTTTCCCACACACTCCTGGTACTCATCATCTATGCTCCCTCTACCCAAATTGTAATGTAGATACTGCTACCAGAAGACTCCAAGCCAGCTACACTAAGGCTCTTATCAAGGTATCCAGTTATACTGAGTAAAATGAATACTAATACAAATTATAGTGTTTGACCAATGCAGCACGGCTTTCAAGAGTGTTCACAGTGTCACCAAACAAATATAAGTACTCTCATAGGTTAAAATATCCTCTAAAAGACCAGCCACAATGAAAAGTTTAAATATATTTTAACAGTAAATAATTAGAGAACATGAAAATAGTAAATATTCACAATAAACACCAGAGTTTCACTCACAGGAAATATTAAAAATAGCACCGATGGACAGATTCACACAGATGCAGAAAAACAATACTTTTAATGATGTCAATTTTCATTCTGTCCTCTACTGTTTGGGTCCAAGATGTTGGATCTGACTCGCCCCCCCGTAAAAGCCTGTGGCAACTTGGAATTCTATAGCTTCTCCCTTAATCATAATGCACCGTCCCCATTACTTCAGATCTCATTTGCTGCCATTAGGTGAAAGTCGTGGTGATTTCTCTCTCAAGGTTTGGGCTATATGAGTACTTCTTTCTCTATATTTAAAGCAATATTTTTGTTTAATGTTTTTTCCTGTTTTGTACTAGCGTACTCTTGATACTGTTAGTATCTCTTTCTCCCTTCACCCCTTCTACCTTTTATCGTAGTTCTTTACTACCTTTGTAGGTAGTCCTCTCTCTTTTTTTTTACTTCCTATTTAAAAAAAATCTTACTCTGTCAATATATTCTTTAAATCTTGTTGTCATGGTGGTTGCTCTGCTTGAAGTAGTTAGTTGTAGCTGTTTCTCTTTTCCAGTAAACAAAGGTTGAAAATGAAAAAGCCTCTGTGGGTAATAAAAAGTGTGGCAAGTGCTGTTAGATGACCCCCCCCCCCTGACTCTCACACTTTGTGTTTATTGCTTTGGCCCCCTCCACCTGCAAGAGAGCTGCGCAATGTCATGCATTCAACCCAGAACGTTAGTGGAATGCAAAAACAGATTTTAAAGGGGCTTTTACGTTCTTCGTTTGGCAATGCCATAGCTGGAGAAACCTCTAAAAAGTTGCACACTCCTCTCAGAGGTCTTCAGTTTCATCAAAGACCTCAGATTAAACTTTGAAAAGACCATTATCGGATCCAGCAGTTTCCTTGGATCTGTCTTAGAAGAAAATGAGGCTCTCTGATCTAACCCCCTCAGATCAGAGAAAGACTAAACATCTGTCGTTGGATCAGACTGTTTCTTTGTATCCAAAGTCTCCAAAAACTTAGGATCTTTTGGATCCAAAGACTTTGGATCCACCAAGATTGCAGGATGTACTTCCTAGGACAAGGTACTCCTTTCTGTGGACCTGGTCCCATCGAGAGTACCTTCTCCCTTCCTTTATAGACCAGATTCACCTTCCAAACAGTCCTCTTGCTCTTGTAGAAGCCTCACTGTGGAAGATGTGGAGAGGGTAAGTGAGACAGATCCTCTGTGCAGAGCCAACCAGTTGTTGCTTCAGCTCCTAACCCTTTGGGTCAGGAAACCCATACATCCATGACACCATCTGCAGCTCTTCCTACTCTGACTCCATCTGTGGTTTTGGAGCACTTCGATCAGAGTTGTCCAGGCCCATCTTCTTCGGATCTGAAGATTGTTGTATCCTTGGATCCGAAGCTTGGTCTGAGCTCCTTTTTGCTATCAGATCCGGGGAGCTCTTGGAGTTGATTATATCCTGCCAGATCCAAGGTGTTTCAGTTGACCCTGAGGCCTTAAGAGCAGTCTCTACACCTCAGAGCTTTGACAAGGGTTAGTTTGGCTCCACCTTCTGCCTCAGGGTGACTTTCCTTGGAGCAGGGACAGAAATAGGATCAGAAAGCCCTCCTTTTACATCCAGGCTCCTATCGCTCTCTGGGAGGGTCAGCCTTTAGGACCTTGGAGCGACCTCTGTTAGCTACCATGACCCAGATGGGTCCTGTCCCCTTGGGTCCTACATCTACATCACTCCCATCTCTGCGTCAGGAGTCCCAGCTGACCTCCCACAGGGACAGCCAGTACCAAAGTCCCAGGACACCAAGTTGGGTATTTCCACCTCTTCTGGTATCTCCCTAGATTATCCCACTGAGGAGGTCCCTTGGAAGAGAACATACAAGAAGCAGCACCTGGAGTCCCCTGAATCTGTCTCCAAAGGCACAGATTTTGAAGAGGGCAAAGGGGTCCCCAATGTCACCTCCTACAAATGTTTTGTTTGGAGACATCCTCAGGATCCAGAAACAGAGATATGGCTGGAAGGCCAGCAATCCTTTGTCAGAGGAATCTGTGCTCCTGGAGGCATTTGATACTAGCTCATCTATTTCTTGGGTGATTCTGCCTGCTGACAAGCTCCTTGAATTGGTTTCACTGCAGGCATGGAAGGAGCCTGACACCATTGATCCCATTCCAAGGAAGCCTAATAAAATTATGACTCCTCCAGAAGACTAGCATTTCTGGTCCAAGGGACCACCTGTTGATTTCATGGTTGTAGTGGCGGCCACCAGAAATTAACTAGCTGATGAAAGTTCCTCTGTTTATCCCCTCAACAAGGAGTTGAGGTTGATGGACAGGTTTGGGACCTTTGCTTTGAGGTCTCTGAACTATTTGGCAAGTTTCACCAGACTACAGAGGGAGCTGATTAAGGACCTCTGATACCTAAGCAAAAACATTGTCTGAAGAGGTGAAGGATTCCTTCATCTCAGAGCTGGCGACCCTACAATCGATATTGAACTCATGCATGAGGCTTATTTCCAGTGTGGCAGAAGGAACCACAAGGGCAGTGGGTTCAGGCATAGCCATTAGGAGACATGCCTTGTTGCACTTGTGAGACTTCTCAGAGCCTTTTAAGTCTATATTCATGAGTGCACATTTTGGCCCCAAAGTGAAAGATATGTTGTCCAGGTGTGAGAAAGACCTTTTCTGCCATGGGCATGCACCCCCCCCCCCCCACACACACACAAATATCCTTTTCAGGGAATCATCAAGGTGGTGGAAAGATGGTGTTCAAGAAATCGCAAGGATCTTTCCAGAACACGTGCAGGGTCTTCCCACAGAGGCGGGGGGGGGGGGGGTTCAAATGGTAGATGCCTCCCTTGCAGCAGAGGAGGCCTGCAAAATCAAGGGTCCAGAGAACCATTCTTTGGCAAACCTTTCCAGCTGTCCTGAATGGAGGGCCAATTGTCCCTGTCTGCAGGCAATCGAGTGCATTTGTCCCTATAGTGGAGAGCCTGGCTTTAGATAACATAAGATACTTGAGTGCAAAGGGTCGTACCCAGAGGATATATAATTCCATTTTTCCTTCCTCCTTCAGTTTCCAGGAAAATCCCCAATAATCCACCCAGTAAGAGGGATCAAGCAGACATTCAAATACAAAAGCTGCTCAACAAGAGAGTTATCCAAGAGGTTCCCCCAGACCAGAAAAGGTCCAGAACATGCTCAAGATTCTTTAGTGCCAAAGAAAATAGAGGACTGGAAACTAATTCTGAATCTCAACAGCCTGAACAGATTTGTTGGAAAGACAAAGTTCCGGATTGACACAGTTCAGTACATTCTTCCATTTTTGGAAAAGGATTACTGGATGTGTACTACCATATGAAAATAAACAGGCGGTCTAAGAGATTCTTACTCTTCTAACTAGGAGCCAGTCATTATCAGTTCAGAGCACTGCCATTTGGTTTCACTGCAGCCCACAAAATGTTCAAATGTATGGCAATTTTTGCAGCTGATTTGAGACTGCAAGGATTCCGTGTGGTTCCATACTTAGATGACTGGCTGATTACCATTCAGACTAGGCATCAACTCATCATGACAAGTGCAGTTGTTATCCACGCTTGCACAAGGTTAGGAATAACCATAAATTTCGAGAAGTCAAATCTAGAGCCAACTCGTATTATAGAATTCATAGGAGCCGCTACTCGACACAAGGTCAACAATAGCTTCCCTTCCCAGAGTCCAAACTTTAAGGTCACAAGTCAACAAGAAGAGCATCATCTCCGGTCCAGCTGGTAAATCTGGGAATCTTGAGGCAATGTTACAACTGCCTCATGTACACAGACAACCCTCTCCTCCTCCCAACAAATTCCAACACATGTGAGAGATGCAACCATATAGCCAAACTGGAGGCTAAGCTCTCTCAACTCAGTACTGGCGTAACCAGTCAGGAGGAGAAGGAAACCACACTCACTACAATTCCAGTCTCACACAGACCTACCACGACAGAAAACCAAACACATAAACACACAAAAACATACTCGGAGGCTCTAAATAAAAATCTGCCTAAGCAGCAGAGACCTCCAAAGCAGACACCCAAGCAACCGCTACCCCAAAACAAAACACGTGCAACACATAGCTCACAAAGCCAGTGTGCCGAACAGTCACAGCCCTTAAGGCTAAACATCACACCTGATACACTTGTAACACTTGTAATAGGTGACTATCGTCAGGCACACTGACGTCCAGCTCACCAGGCTGAACAAGGAGAAGGTCACGGTGAGCTGCCTGTCGGGCGCTAGGATCCGCCAAATAACACAAGCACTCAGGTCACTCCAAGGCAAGTACAAATATGACTCGGTCATTGTCCATGCTGTTGTGAATGACCTGAGATGTACCTCCCTGGGCTACATGAAAAGAGACATAGAGGAGCTCTCTGAGCATGTAACCCAGGCCGGTATGACCCTGACCTTGAGTAGCATCTTACCCTCACCAAGAATGATGCCACAATATGAAGACAAGATGATCAATTTCAACAATTGGCTTAAGTATTGGTGTCATTCAAAGGGGATCCAATGCCTGTCAGCCTGGGATGACATGCTCGACAAGCCACGATGCTTCGCTAGGGACGGCTTGCACCTGTCACCCCTGGGCTTTTGGATATTGGCAAAGGCACTTGCTACCCCCATAGTGCCTTTTTTAGGCAAGGCTCAAAAGACAAACCCACCTCCATAGGTATCACAAGGGATAAGAAACTGAGTAATGCTACTCAACGCCAGAAGTCTAAACCTCAAGATGCATGCACTCGAAACTCTCCTTAGTATGGAGAACATTGATATCTGTGCAGTAACAGAAACTTGGTTCAAGGCTCCCGAGAGCACCCCAGCGCTACCAGGTTATACCTCATACCATGCTTTTTGGCCCCAAAACTTGGACTGAACCACAAAAGGAGGGGGATTATCAATATTCGTCAAAGATACCCACACCTCCAGGTTGGTGGCACAGCACGAAGCATCAGAGACTATCCATGTGTAACTAACAGTGGGTAAAACTGCCTTCCAGTTTATAGCCTGCTACAGACCACCCTCCCAAACCCAGGAACCCCACTCGGCCTTCCTGAGAACACTGGAAAATATGAAGGTCTCTCCAAACACCATTATATTGGGCAACTTCAACTACCCAAACATAGACTGGGAGCATTACTCTAGCTCCAACACCGTAGCCCAAAGGTTCCTAGAATTTATAAACTCAAATGCTATGGAACAACTTGTTACCACTCCCACAAGAGGAGAAAGCATACAGGACCTGATCATCACCAACATGGGGACTCTATTCTCCAGACCAGAAGTGTATCCCTCACTGGTAAGATCAGACCATAAACTAATCTCACTGGATATTCACATCCCGACCCCACCCCCTGCCCATAAAACCACAGTGAAAAACTTCTCTAAAGCAAATATCACACTCCTCAAAACCGAGGTGGAATCCTTCAAAGCCCCCGGGCCTGTGGAAAATACGGCCCAGACTGCAGAATCCTTTATAAACGCATTCTATGAACACCTTCAGGAATGCATGGATCATGCAATCCCAAATAAAACCAAGACCCAATCCTCCAAAGGTAGACGTCATGTCTGGTGGACCCCAGCCATAAACAAACTATACAATAGGAGGAGGAAGCTACTACATGATAGAGCAAAATCCCAAAAAGGGAAGGCATCTCTGATCAATATTAGCAAAAAACTACGGACACTCATAAAATCGTCTAAGGCCAGCTTCGAGAGAAAAATTGCACAGGACACTAAGGATAACCACAAGGCTTTCTTTAGTTATGGTAGGAACCTGGGTGGGAATTCCCAGATATGCTCAGAATTAGTCCAAAATGACAAAAAATACACCGAACCCACAGACATTGCCAACATCCTAGCTGACAGGTTCAGCGCAAACTTCTCCCCCCCCACTAAAAGGGCAAATATCTATCCCAGCAGAGTGCTGCCCCCCTGACATCTCAGATGCTCAGGTAAGAGCTGCCCTCTCCAAAGCAAAAAACACAGCATCAATGGGACCAGACGGTGTCCTGGGCTGTGTCCTACATGAACTCCAAGAAGAGCTAAACCCAAACATAAAACTACTGTTCAGTCTCAGCCTTACTACAGGATATGTACCCAAAGAGTGGCGTACAGCAACAGTGGTCTCTCTCCACAAAGGTGGTGCCTCAACGGATCCTGGAAACTATTGCCCCATAAGCCTGACTAGCTTGGTCTGCAAAGCTATGGAAAGGATCATCATGGACCTCATAAATAAAGATATTGGGGACCTACAGACACTGGATCCTACCCAGTTCAGCTTTAAGGGCGGATCCTGCCTTTTAAACCTGGTTGATTTCTTTGAAACAGTCACCAAGGCCATTGACGAGGGGAAGGTGGTCCACACAGCCTACCTGGACCTCGCAAAAGCCTTCGATACAGTACCCCACTCGGGCATTATAGATAAGCTCACCAGCTTAAATATAAACCCCTATGTCACTAGATAGGTTGCAAACTGGCTCAAGGACAGAACCCACATGGTTAGAATTGCTGAAGCCATGTCAGACTCCAAACCGGTTACAAGTGGTGTCCCAGAAGGCTCAGTCTTGGGACCTGTCTTGTTCGGTATATATTTCTCGGAGGTACAGGCCAACACGGAAGGACTGTGGCTGACCAAGTTCGCAGATGACTGCAAACTGGGCGCCATAATCGACTCTCCAGCTGACACAAGCATCGTCCAAAAGGGCCTCATAGAAACAGACAACTGGTGCCAGAGCCATGGCCTCAAGCTAAACGCCAAAAAAGTGTATAGTCATCCCCTTTGGCAAAAACAAAGTGCCCACAAATTACCACATAGGTGGTAATCCATTAAGTACAGAAGAAGTAATTAGGGACCTGGGGACCCAAGTTGATAGCAATCTCTCATTTGACAACCACGTGGCCAAAGTGGTTAGAAAAACATTTTATATACCCCACCTAATCATGAAGGGATTTACATCTAGATCAGGGGAGGTCATCGTGCCTCTTTACTCATCCCTCATCAGGCCCATAATTGAGTACAATGCCCCTTTTGGGATGTACCTTACCAGACACCTGCAGCAACTGGAAAGACCCCAAAAGTACATCACCAAGAGGGTCAAAGGGCTCAAACAGATGCCATATGCTGCCCGGTTAAAGAAACTCAAGCTCTACTCAGTGGCTTACCACCTGCTCAGAGGCGATCTGTGCCTGATGTATAAAGCCATGTCCAACCCAGAATTAATGGACATGCTGCACCTCAGAAAATCCAAATCCCATCGAGCTACGCGCTCGAGAGACTTGAACCTCAGCACTGAAATAAATAGGACATGCTGGAGGAACAGATTCATAACCCAGAGGCTCCCTTCACTCTGGAATAAAATCCCAGTCCAGGTTAGGCAGAGTCCCTCATTGACTCTCTCTGCAAGAGGAATCTTGATGAGTGGATGGGAGATTGTAGGTTTACCCCGGGTATCACTTCTGTGTCACTGTTAGACAGAGGCACAGTATACTAACCTCGAAAAAGGGCATAGCAAAATTAATTTAAAATGGGTGGCGAAAGCCAAACACACTCTGGCTAGGCTTATAAATGCCCTAGGGCAGATAGCCTAGTATGAACCTATGAGCAAGATACTTTGCAGTACCACAGTCTCTGCTCACGTAATTCTACAAGCTCTAGGTTCAGTGGCAGTAGTGATGATCCTTGTTCCGCTAGCCAGGTTTCAGTAGAGGATTCTCCAGTGGATGCTGGCATAACTACCCTTGTCTGCTCCAATATGAATTACCAACTTGTGCAAGAAAAGTCTGATGTGGTGGATCCAGTTGGAACATCTGCTACAGGGCCATCCATTTGCCCCCTCGCAGCCCAAGGCCATAGTGACCACAGGTGCTTCTCAGTTGGGGCGGTCATTACCTGGGAAAGACAGGCAAAGGCATGTGGTCTTCCAAAGAGGCCAATATTCATATCAATGTACTGGAGCTGAGCAGTTTTTTTAGTGTTGCAAGTTTTTCAGGATGCTCTCCTATCAGGATTGATTGCAATGCAAACAGACACTGTCAGTGGTTTGGTACATCAGCAAACAAGGAGGAACCAGATTGTACCCCCTCAATCGAGATGCGCTAAGGGTGTGGCAATGGGCAGTATATTCCAACCACTTTCTCCTAGCAGTGCATATTCTGAGGAAGTCCAGTGTGCTAGCAGACAAGCTGAGCAGGTGCATTCTGTTACCTCACAAATGGTCCCTCAACCTGAAAGTTGTGGAACAGATTTTCCGCAAGTGGAGCCAGCCTTGCTGTGATCTCTCTGCATCTCCCGTAAACAAGAAGTGCAGCAGCTATTTTGCACTAATCCCCCCACAGGGGGAGTCTTCGAGGGATGGTTTCCATGATTGGTTATCCCTGGATTATTTTACACATATCCTCCAATTCTCCTAATTCCAGAGATCCTTCAGAGAGCTGCCAGGTTGAAGACCAAGGTCATTCTTTTTGCCTTTTTCGGCCTCAACAGATATGGTTTCCCTTCCTGTGGCCAGAGTTAATTCACCAACCCTGGATTCTGGGCCCAGCTCCAGATTCCATTTCTCATCCGTTGGCATGACACATCCGGACCTCCCGAATCTCAAGCTCTCCAATTCCAGTAATAGCCATACAATTAATGCTCTCGTTACCGGTTTGTCACATGTTGTTGTCTTCCCTTAAGCCATCGACTAGAAAACTTTATGCTAATAAGTGGAAAGAATTTGTGCAGTGGGATCTTCAGAAGCATGTAGACCCTTTCTCGGCCCCAGTCAGTCATGTACTGGAGCTCTTGGCATTGCTATTCAACCAAGGGGCCAGTTATTCAAAAGTGAATGTCCAGTTGACAGCAATTTCTGATTTCCACATTGGTTTTGATGGCTGTTGAGTAGCTTCTCATAAGCCGTGTAAAGCTTTCTTACGTGGCACAATTCTGCTCAAACCTTTTTTTAAAGATTGCACCCGACTATGGGATCTGAATCTAGTACTGCAGTCCTTGATTCTTCCACCTTTCGAGTCTGCCCATGATTGTGACCTTACATTTCTGTCTTGGAAGACGTTAATTCTTAGTTGCCATCACTTCCGCCAGACAAATTTCAAAAATCCAGGCATTGTTGGTGAAACCTCCTTATTTCATTTTCCATAAGTATAGAGTCTTATGAATCAATGTATCCTTTTTGCTCAGGGTGGTATCAAATGCCAACATTAATCAATGCATCAGTCTACCAGTCGTCTTTCCGAATTATTCCATCCAAGGAGAATGCTTGTTACATTTGCTAGAGGTGTATAGACATGTACATTTCTATCTACATAAAAGAAAAGATATCAGAATGCCTGATCAATTGTTTTTATCCTTTACTGATCTGAAATTGGGCTCACCTGTGTCTAAAGTCACCTTAGCTAAATAGCTTACTGACTATATCTCTTATTTACAACAAATCAGATATGATTTTGCCAAAGAAGGTATGCACTCATTCAACCAGAGGTATAGCTACTGCCACAGTTTTCCACTTCAAAATTTCCATGGGTGACATTTGTTCAGCAGCAAATTGGGCTTCCCCTCACACCTTTATCTGTCATTATAAGTTTAATCTGGTGTCCAGAGGTAGGGCATCTTTTGGCTCAATGGTGCTCAGAAATATCCTTCCTTGAGTCCACCCAGGCTTCTAGGTAGCTGAGGACTGTCCCATCAGTCAAGGATGGAATGAAAATTGACATAATCCGATAAAGAAGTTGTGTACTACTTCTAACATTCCATCTGTGTTGTCCATTTTCATGCCTCCTCAACTCCCCACCCACCAGCTCCCAACTTTTTTTTAGGTTTATTTTAGAAAAGTGAGTGGATCTAACAGATTTTGTTGCACCTTATGAACATTACCAGCTCCAGATGTGACATTGCCTAGTTGTCTCTGTCTTTTATCTGATACATGTATATCTTTTATAGTTTGCAAACATGGTTTGAGGTAATGGGGGATGGTGTGTTATGGGCAAAGGGAGAAGCTGATGAGTTCTAAGTTGCAGTTGTCAGATCAGACATCTCTGATCCAAACCCATCAGTTGAGGAGGATTGAAAATAGACAATACAGATGGAACGTTATAGTAAGTGCATAACTTCTTTTTAACTAATCTCAGGATATTTTCCTGATGGAGCTGAAGAATTACTGTCCCCTAGTTCACTTATTAGAGCAAGGCAAGATGAAGTGGGTGAGTGGTCTTCCTTGTCAGGTTTCACAAACAGACTGTCCTGACATTTCGTCTCATGTAGTATTAAAATATCATTTCAGTGCTGAATTACATAATGATCACATACATCTGGTCTTCTGACTTCTGGTTCCCACACTACCCCCTTTACTAGGAATTGGACCAGAAGCTAGCACATGTGCATCATAGTACATACACACACAGAACAAGGCTAAGATGTGTTATGGCATCTGGAAGCTATAATACTATTTCAAAAACGTCCACCCTTCCAGAGTAGCAATTGGTTCACCCATTAGGGACAATACAGTAGGATTCCTAGTCTTGGATCTGATGTTACCATGTCTTCATTCATCACCACGGAGGTGGGGGGGCATGCGATCTTGGATCCCACATAAGATATGAGCTAGCAAAATGTGCAACAAAAGGATTAAAGGCTGTCTCCTCCCTCTCCCATAATGCCCTGCTGCTCTCTAATCCCCAGATCTCATTTGCCATGCTCGTGACGCAGATGCTTTCCTACTGACTTTGGCTAGGTAAGTAAAACTTTTCTTATATTTTCTTTAAAATTTTCCTAGTGGTAGTGTTTAGTGCAGAGTAGTTCTAGCTAGTTATTGTTTTATAGTGTAGAACCTCCCTCCCCTTAGTTTTAGTGTTTCAGGTTAGTTATGTGAGTTGTTTGTGTGAGTGGGCTTTACTTCCTTTTTCTCCTGTTAGCTGCTAGGGCTGGTTTCCATTGTTTTACTTTAGTTAGTGAAGATGTGTTTGTGTGTGTGTGTGTGTGTGTGTGTGTGTGTGTGTGTGTGTGTGTGTGTGTGTGTGTGTGTGTGTGTGTGTGTGTGTGTGTATTATGTCTGACAGGCCTCCTGGCTTTAAAAAAATGCTCCTCTTGCGGTTGGAAAATGTCTTAGTCCGATAAGCACGAGGAGTGCTTAGGCACTCCACACCTGGAGGTTGAATGTGACCTTTGTGCTGTATTTAACCCCAGGGCTTTAGCGAAGCACTGTAACAAGTTGCTTCTTAATGGTCTGTTGCAAGGAGGCCCCTTTGTTTCCCCCTCTAAGGCTTCCTCTTCAAACCCAAAGAGAAAGACCCCTTCCATGCCGGTTCCCACCAAGAAACCTTGGCTGTCAGATCCTAAGTCCCCAGACTCGATCCCAGCCCGGTCTGCCTCAGATCTGAGGTCTTCAGAGCCGAGAGCTGCAAAGCCTTCAGTTGGAGCCAGTCCCTTTCCGGTTCAGAGGTCCTCGGATCCAACCACAGTGGGGCCGGCCCCAGATCTGACCAGTTCATCTGTTGTGACTGCTGAGCCATCTAGGACTTTGGATCTTGGATCTGACAGGACCTTCGGATCCGATGATTATCTTGGAGGAACCTGCAGTCCCTTCCACCTCCAAGCAAAGACCACTGTTTGCTCCGAGGCATTGTATACATTCCCTGGTTCTGAACAGTAGGTCAGGAAGGTCTCCTTCCAAGACCATTCACTCCTCTAGGTCATCTAGGAGTCTTCTACCCTCAGACATGGGCAGGATGATGAGAAGTTTTCTCAAAACCCAGATAGAGTTGTGACTCCTGGCTTCTCCTGCCCATCCAGCCAGGGTAGCCTCTTTCCCTCCTGCTTCTCATTCTCATCCAGTCCCTGTGCGTTTGGGATCCAGGGACCAGGAAGTTTGCCACCAGATTCCAATGAGACCAAGTGTTCCTCTTTTCTCGTCCCCATTTGGGTCCCTGGCTTATTCTGTTCCTCCACGCATGCAGTGGGGCAAGCTGTGTGCTGGTGCGATCAATGCTGGCTCTGCAGGGGGGGTCTGGTACCATCCTTTCATACTGATCCCTTCCTCTAAGTGCTTTCGGTTTCGATAGCTCCAGCCCAGTATCATCTAGGGGTCGGGGGCGGTTTCAGGGTACATTCCTCTCCTCCGGGGGATTTCCCCCTCAGATGTGGGGGATGGGCTCACTTCTAGCCCTTCAGCTTTCTGGGTGGTAGAGAGGACCTTCTCGAGGTCTGGAGTTTCCTATTCTGCACCTCTGGGTCCGTCCTGGCCCTCTCTACCTTGGCTGTAGAGGCCTCTTATCCTGTCTCTGGTCAGCCCTCCTGATCGAGCCTTCAGGGGGTTTCCTCCCCTCTGAGAGTCCCTGTCTCTTCTGAATCCTTTCCAGAGCCCCCTACGGAGGAGCTTCATTTTAAGAGAAACAGCAAGAGGAGGCACTTGGACTACCCTGCAGGGTCCCTCACCGAGGATACGGACCTTGAGAAAGGAGATTGGTCCCCTAGATCGCTGCCTGATGAGGTCTCCTTTGGAGACATCCTTGAGCTCCTAAAACAAAAGAGTGGTTGGTTTCCCCAACCCCCATCTTTGGAGAGTCCATATTTTGGAAGGCCTTTGGGATGGGCCAGTCTTTTTCCTGGGTGTGTTCCCCCCCCCATGCTGATGATTTAGTGGACCTGATTGCCAGCAGGGCCTGGAAGGCGCCGGACAGTATGGTGAACCCTGTTCCTAAGAGGGCTGATTAAATTCCTTAGCCCCCCTGCGAACCACTTATTCTGGAGTAAGGGTGTCACAGTCGATGCCATAGTGGTTGCTGCCACCATGAAGAAGGAGCTAGCAGAGCAGAGCTCCACAGTCCATCCCCGAACATGGAATCTCGGGCAATCGACTGTTTCAGGAATCAAGTCTACACCTCAGCTACCTATGGACAGAGGGCAACTAACTATTTGTCACATTTTATCCACCTCCAAAGGGATTTGGTTCAAGAGCTCTCTACCTTCCTTGCAGAGTTATTGCTGGCGGAGAACCTCAGTCAGGTGTCTCCCAAGCTTGCCACTCTGACCTGTCTAGCAAATTCCTTGATGAGGCTAAAATCCTGGAAACGCTTGTGCAGATTCGTGGAACCCTTGCATTGTTTATGAATACCCCCTTCGATGGTTCTACTCTTTGGACCTTCTGTGAAAGGTACTTTGACCCACAGTGAGCAGGAAGGCAAGACTGTCTTGTAGTATTAATAAAGCTTTTGGCCCCGCAGACGTCCTTCTTGAAGACCCATTGGTGAACCAGAAAGATGTGTTTCTGTAAGGCGCACACTCCCTTTCAAGATGCTCTGGATGAGTCCTCTTCCACAGGCAGGGGGAGACTTTTCACTGGGCGACGACACCCTTGTGGCAGGGGGGGGGGGGTCTGCAAAATCTGGTTTCCAGAGAATCCTTCTCTGAGCAACCCTTTCAGCGCTCCTGAAACTTTGCTTGGTTGCTCTGCCCTGGAGGCAGTCAGGGGTCGTATTTCCATACACCTACTAGCCAAATCATTTCTGAACAGTGGATATTAAACATAGTTTCCAGGGGATACTTCATTCCCTTTACAGAACCCCCTCCACTCAAAAGTTATCTTCCTGATGTTCCACCCAGTCAGAGGGAATTGGTCCTCAAAGAAGTTAAACAACTTCAAAAAAGAGCCATTCAGGAGGTAACTAACGAAGCGGATTGGAACAAGAAAAACAGAAACCGGAACAACACACCAGACCTGGTCCCAAAGCAACACAAAACTGATGAAAGTCTAGAATGAAAAAGCAGTGAGAATCTGCAAACCAACTGTAAACGATGTAGGCACTTAAACCATATAGAAAGTGGAGTTCCAGCTCAGAGATACAAAGTTCTTCCTTAAATGAACGATGGTAGGCACGGTAAATTCACCACAAAAGCTTTAATGAACAGATGCAAAACACCTACGGTAAATTCACCACAAAAGCTTTAATGAACAGATGCAAAACACCAGTGTTTTGCATCTGTTCATTAAAGCTTTTGTGGTGAATTTACCGTGCCTACCATCGTTCATTTAAGGAAGAACTTTGTATCTCTGAGCTGGAACTCCACTTTCTATATGGTTTAAGTGCCTACATCGTTTACAGTTGGTTTGCAGATTCTCACTGCTTTTTCATTCTAGACTTTCATCAGTTTTGTGTTGCTTTGGGACCAGGTCTGGTGTGTTGTTCCGGTTTCTGTTTTGCCATTCAGGAGGTCCCAACAGGACAACGAGGATCCGCCACTTACTCTCGCATCTTTTTAGTGCCAAAAAAGATGGACGACTGTTGTTCTAGTCTGGATTTCAGTGAGCTCAATCTCTCAGTCAAGAAGTCAAAGTTCTGGATGATCACATCTCAGCCCATTCTGCCACTACTATGCAGGGATGATTGGACATGCTCAGTAGATCTCCAGCATGTCTACTATCACATCAAGATAGACAAGCATTCCAGGAGACGTCTTCGCTTCCTGCTAGGGACCAATCATTATCGATTGAGAGCTTTACCCTACGGTCTCACCACGGCCCCCCGTGGGTGTTTACAAATTCATGGCAGTGGTAGTGGCTCACCTGCAGGGGTTCCAGGTCTTTCCGTACCTCGACAATTGGCTCCTCACAGCACCTTTGAGGCATCGACTGACTCAGGCGATTCAATATCTTTTTAACCTCTTCCATCAGCTGGGTATAACTGTCAACCTGGCAAAATCCACCCTCATGCCCACACAACAGTTGGAGTTCATAGGGGGTTCAGCTGGACTCCTTCTCAAAGATTGCAACCCTGCCTTTGTGCAGAATTCAGTTGATATGGGAACAGGTCAGTCGGATTTTGGACATTCCTTGCCCCCAGTTCTGCTTGTTCTTCCGGCTCTCGGTTCCATGGCCTCAGCCATTCTCCTGGTTCCTCTAGCCAGGCACCACATACAGATGTTACAGTAGACCTTAGCAGTCCAATCCTCAGTTCTTCTTCATCCTCTATGACCATAAAACTGACGCCTGTGTGCAGATGTCACCTCCAGTGGTGGCTTAGGTCAGAGGATCTCTCCTTAGGCTGGCCTTTTTCTGTCCGCTCGCCCATAGCCACTTTGACCATGGACGCCTCTCTCCTGAGGTGGGGTGGCATTTTTGGGGGAAGACCATACAAGGCACACGGTTGCCAATAGAGACCAAGTTGCATATAGACATCCTAGAGATGAGGGCAGTTCTCCTATCATTGCAAGCCTTCCAGGACTGCCTACCTCGAGGGATGATTGCAGTTCAGACAACATGTCTTGTCTGGTATGTCAGCAAACAAGGGGGAACATGCACTTACCAGTTGTGCAGAGAGGCCATGAGAGTGTGAGAATGGGCTATGTCCTCCGGCTGCTTCCTTATTGCAGTGCACATACCCAGAGATTCTAACATGTTGGCCAACAGCCTCAGCAGCTCTACCTTGAGTCCTCTTGAGTGGTCCCTCAATCCTTCATTGGCAAATCAGATTTTTGACTGGTGGGGTCAGCCGTGCTGCAACCTTTTTGATTTCCAATCAACCACAAGTGCAGTAGGTAATTTGCCCTGATTCCCCCCTCAGGGGGAGCCCCCAAGGGGTGTGCTCTAGTCCATGACTGGCCTCCAGGTGGTCTCTATGCTTACCCTCCTGTCCCCGTAATACCTAAGGTCCGGTAGAAAGCTCAATGCCTGAGGACATGTCTGATTCTCATTGCCCCTTTCTTACCTCAGCAACCCTGTTTCCACCATATCAGGTCTGATCTGAAGTACCCACCATGGATATTGGATCCCTATCAGGATCTGACTTCCCACCCATCGTGGCTCCCTCTACCAAACCTTTGTACCCTTTGCCTAACCGCTTGGTTTCTCCAGTTCCAATGATAATTGGACAGTCCATGCTAGCGTCCCCCATCGAATGCAACATTTTGGCCTCCCATAAATCTTCTACCAGGAAAGTATGCAGCAGTAAATGGAAGAGATTTTCCATCTGGGCCAGGAGCAGGAATCTTGACCCTTTTTCTACCTCTGTCCCAGATATACTTTTGTTTTTATCCTCCCTTTTTCATGAGGGAGCAAGTTTTCCCACTGTTAAGCTTTAGTTGGGGTCAATTGCTAATTTTCTTGTGAACTCTGAACCTACCTTTTCATCTAGGCTTTGTAAGGTGTTTATGAAAGGGGTCTTCCTTCTTTCTTCGTCCTTCAGTTAAGGACCCAACACCTTCTTGAGACCGCACATTGGTTCTGCAGTCTCTGAATAGGAGCCCCTTTTAACCTACCAGTTTCTGTCTTGGAAAACGACATTTCTGGTCGCTGTTACTTCAGCTAGGAGGGTTTCTGAATTGCAAGCTCTTTATATTACTCTTCCTTGTATGACCTTTCACAAGGACAGGGTATCTCTGAAAATGAGTCCTTCCTTTTTACCCAAGGTTGCTTCCAAGTCGACCCTTAGTCAGTGCATTCAGCATCTAGTGTTTTTCCCAAACTACTGCAGCAGGGGGGAGTATATATTTCATACCTTGGATGTTCACAGACCGCTTTGGTTCTACTTGCATAGGACTAAGGAATTTCATAGGTTACAGCTTTTTGTAGCCTTCTCTGAGAACAGGCGTGACCTTCCAGTCTCCAAGGTCAGTATTTCCAAGTGGATTTCTGGCTGTAGCTCTATGGTCTACAGTCTGAATCAGTTGGAGATTCCGGGTCGTGTTAGAGCTAGATCTGTGGCCACTTCTTCAGCCTTTGTAACAAGGCTTCCTTTTGATATTTGTGCTACTGGCACTTGGTCCAGTCCTCACACCTTCATATCCCGTTACAAAGTGGATTTAGGTTCTAGGAGTAGAGCTATCTTTGGCTCCACAGTGCTCTGGCAGGTCCTTCCTTAAGGTCTCCCAGGATGTTTGTTAGCTGGGGATGCTGACCCTGTGGTGATGAATGAAGACCTAGATAACATCAGATAAAGAGTTAAGTACTTACCATGACTTAACATCCCTCTCCTGGTGGACTAGTGGAAGAAGTTGGAGTGGGTTTCTTTCTACCTTGGTAGGAATAGCTCAGGAGTATGGTGGAAAGCTCTAATCTGGAGATTAGAGAGCAGCAGGGCATTATGGGAGAGAGAGGAGCCAAAACCTTGGATCTGTCTGTTTTATATTTTGTCGACTTTGATCTAATGTCAGATCCAGGTCACCCCTCCCCCATGGTGATGAATAAAGATATAGGATAACACACTTGCCAAGTTATGGTAAGTACATAACTCTTTTTCACAGACATTTTGTCTCTGGCTGCATTCAGAAAGAATAGTTGTGTAAAATCTTACTATAACCATAGATGTCCTTCACTTCTATGTTGCAGTATTCCAAACTATTGGGTTTCACTCTTTTGTTACCCCAACGTCCGACCAGTAAACAAATGCTTCTAGTCACTGCTAAGTGCGTGGGACTTCTGACATTGGCTAAGGGAATGTGGGCCATAAAAGTGACGTCTGCATGCACCAGTCCTCAGAACTGAGTGCCCCAGTCAGACCCCAGTCCCAGGAAAAATTGCATAAGTCCAGTGCCATCCAAGAAGGGACAGTTTAAGGGAAAAAGAGGGGAAGGAGGGAGGGAAGGAGTACTGCAACATGGAAGAGGACGACATCTATGGTTATGGTAAAATTTTACTAAACTGTTCTGTGTCCTCCTATTCTCATGTTGCAGTATTCCAAACTCTTGGGTGTGTGCTAAAGCTCACTGAGAAGAAGAGGGTGGTGGCTTGCAACTATTCTCTATAAATCCATGGAGGATTGCCCTGGCAAATCCTGCCCTGAATTTGGAAATGTGGTCCAATTTGTAATGTTTGATAAAGGTGTTGACAGATGTCCATGTAGCTGCCTCTAAAATGGTGGCAGTGTCCAGTCCCTTAAAGAAAGCTCCCAATGAAGCCATAGCCCTAGTAAAGTATGCTTTAACTTTGAACCCCAAGTATTTCCCATGGTATGCATAGCAAAAGTAAATACCTCTGGAAATCCAAGTCGAAATTGTCCATTTTGTCAGGGCTTTCCCCAGGACCCTGGGGTGAAAGTTGACAAACAATTGGTCAGAGTTTCTGATAGATTTGGTCTTGTCTAGGCAGAACCTAAGCCAATGATGGTGAACCTATGACATGCATGTCAAAGGTGACACGCCACGATATTTAGGGTAACACATCAGCATTCACCTACACCCGAGTTACTAAAGAAACTGCTTTTGTATTCGTTGCTTGTGTGAAGTGCATTTAATTATTTTGTGCCAAGAGCCAGTTCAACAACACTGCTGCAGAGGTAAGGAAGTTATTCACCTCAAAGACTATTTCAGTATACTTTCTCGACAGTCTGTAAAGGGCAGTACTTACATTTTTTTCTCTTTGTGGTTACATTTCTGCAAAGGGCAAATAGTCTACATTTTTAGGAGTGTGCTGTTTTACATTCCTCTCAACTGTCCCTCTTAATCCTTGCTAAAACTGCAAATATTTTTACACTTAATGACAATAATTAGATTTATAGACTAATTTTACTTCAGAAAATATACATTAATTCATGCTCATTTTTTTTCGGACTGTGTCTCAAATTAATAGTACTAGTATTTTAAAATTGCCCATGTCTCATTTCTAGATTTGTCCCCGATTCTTTTGAGATTTATCCCTGATGTATTGAGAGCCTTGTTTTATTTTTATTTATTTATTGAATTTATTTTATTTTTTTTTTGTTTGGGGGGGTGACACGCAAGCAGAGTCAAGTTAGGAATTTTTTGAATTTTTGACACACCAAACCCAAAAGGTTTGCCATCACTGACCCTTGTCTCTGCACATCAAGGGAATGTAATACTCTCACTGTGTCACTCTGAGGATGGGCAAAAAAAGGTAGGAAGGTGAGTAGCTTGGTTTATGACCACCTTGGGCATGAAGGAAGGGTTGTTCCTAAGAGTTAACCTATCTTTGTGGAAGATGAGGAAAGGGGGGAATGGCCATGAGAGCCTTTAACTCAGACACTCTTCTAGCTGATGTCAAGGCCACTAGGAGTACTGTTTTCAAAGTGCAGTGTTTCAGAGAAGCCTTAGAAGCTGGGTCAAAGGGGGGACACTGTGAAATTATCCAAAACTTAATTCAGGTCCCAGGAGAGTGGGATAGATTTTCTGGGGGCTCTGAGACACAGCCCTCCCTTTAGGAATAACTTTGCAGGCAATCTGGAAGCCAAAGTGGGATCCAGAGACTAACAAGCTGAAATAGCAGCCAGGTGGGTTTTAATGGAGGAATACACCAATTCTGTCTGCAAGATTTCACACTGGTATGACAGTACCAAAGGGACATCACCCTGGAAAGGGTCCAGCTGTCTTTGTAGACACCATATGGAGAATGCTTTTCATTTAGGTACAGAAGATCCCCTAGTATTAGGTTTCCTGGCCGCTTGCAGTACTGTAAGCACATCCTCATTGTAGAGGTGTCTGTAAGGGATGAGAATCCTGTCATCCACAAGGTGAGGTTTAGAGATTGTAAGTGGGGATGGATTAGAGATCCCTTGTCCTGCGCAAGAAGGTCCACTCTGAGGTAACTTGTGGTGATTGCCCCTGGCTAAATGCAGAAGGAGGGGGAACCAGTGCTGTCTTGGCCAATAGGGAGTCACCAACAAGATTTTTGGTCTGTCCTTCTGAATTTTCAGTAGGGCTTTCTTAAGTAATGGGAAGGGGGGAATGCATACAGAAACATCCCCTTCCAAGAGATTGAGATGGCATCAGTTGCCCTCGCCAGAGGACTGAGAACCTGGTGCAAAAGGATGGAAGTTGTCTGCTCATAGAGGCGGCAAACAGATTTATCTGAAGTGTACTCCATTTGTGGACTATGTCCAAGAACACATCTCTGTGGAGTATCCATTCATGAGACTGTGACATGGATCTGTTTAAGATGTCTGAGTATTCTGTTCTGAAGGGATGTTCACTGCCTGTAGTGTGTATCCCTGTTTTGTGGCACGCTCCCACACTTGGAAAGCTAGCCTGCTTAGCAAGTATGATTTTGTTCCCCCCTGCTTGTTCACATACCACAGAACTGTACTGTTGTCTGTGAACAATTTTAGTGGGCCTTGTTTCAGCATTTGTTGGAAGGCCTTTAGGGCCAAAAGAATTGTTGTCTTCTCTCTGATATTGATATGCTCCTGTTTGATGGAGTCCCGCCAAGTTCCCTGGACTCTCAGGGAGCACAAGGCTGCTCCCCACCCCAGATCCGATGCATCCATGTACATCTCCTGTACTGGCAAGGGAGCCTGTAAGGGTAGTTCTGGGTTGCAGTTCACTTGATTCAGCCATCAATGAATTTTTTTTAGGCAAGACAAGAAGGGCATCTTGTACTGTAGAGGATGGCAGTGCTGGGTCCACATAGACCTTGGGAACCATTGTAGCTTTCTCATGTGGAGACTCGCCAATGGCAACATGGGAATGGTCGACGCCATGTGACCCAGGAGTCTGAAGGTACTGTCTGGCAGTCAAGTCTGTGGCCTAAAGAACAGTGAGCAGGTACTGCCTTAAGTTTTCTACTATTTGAGGTGGTAGGAAAGCCATCATGACATCCATCCTTATCATGCACCCCAGGAATACTAGGTCCTGAGAGGGGTCAGGCCGGACTTGGGGTAATTTAACTGGAAGTCCGGTGCTTGCAGGAGTGAAATTACTGTTTGTAGATGACATTGCAAGGATTCTGTGCAGTCTACCTGGATGAGAAGGTCATCTAGGTAAGGGAAAATTTGAATCCCTTGGGTACTGCAGAAGGCTACCACTGGTGCAAAGCACTTGGTCAATATCCTTGGTGCAGTAGAAAGCCCGAAATACAAGGCGACGAGAATTGAAAATGTGAGGAGGCCACAGAGAAGCGCAGGTATCTCCTGTAATTGGTCCTTATAGAGATGTGTAGGTAGGCATCCTTGATGTCCAAGGTGGTCATGAACCCCTGAGGTAAAATCAATAGGAAAAAGGTTTGCAGAGTGAGCATTCGAAAGGTGGGCACTTGCAGCAAAGGATTGAGGTGGGAAAGATCTAGGATTGGTCTCCATGGACCATCTTTCCTAGGGAAGAGCCTGGAGTAGAAACCTTTCCCTTCTGTGTCACAGAGACAGGTTGAATTGCTTCCTGGGAAATGAGGCTGTCTTTAACTGACTGAAAGAAAGGAAGCTGTTCCTTGGGGAGCTGTGGAATACCCCTCAAGGACAGAATTGTAATCCAGGTCATGAAATACCCCTTCTCTGTAATGGATAGGACCCACCTGTCTGTGGTGATGTTTTTCTAAACAGGGAGACGGTGAGAGAGCCTTTGGGACAGGCAAATGGAGTTGAGGAGGTATTGCAGGAATGGCAGGTAGTGTCTTGAAATTGAGGCTTCTGAGTTTGTACAGGATTGGAACGAGTTGTTTGCTTCCTGGCCCTGGAAGGAGGGGTGGGGGCAGAATGCTTCCTGATGAATTGTGTTTTTGATGGGTAATTCTTGTGGAAAGTGGGGATAGGAGAAAGAAATAGGTGCTTTAAGTCTTGTAACTCCTTCCCATTTTGTTAGTTTTGAATAACTTGGCCACCTTTGTCCCAAAAAGGGATGAGTTGTCCACAGATGTATCCAAGAGTTTTGCCCTGATGTCATCAGGTAGAGGTTGTAACCTACGCCAGGAATATCTTCTCAGGACTGAGGCAGATGCAGCTGACCTGGCAGAATTTTCAGCAGCATCGTAGCTGCACCTAATGGAATGCCTAGTGCTCTAAGAGGATAGGGATAGAACACTTGGATATCTGAGCTTTGACGGGAGAGTCTGGGATGTCACTCAATTTTTTAGTGGCCTTTTCCAAAAGGTCTAGGGCATATTTGGACATATGGGTTTGGTAATTTATTGCCCTGAATG
The DNA here is from genome assembly GCF_019279795.1 of Protopterus annectens. NCBI lineage: Eukaryota > Metazoa > Chordata > Ceratodontiformes > Protopteridae > Protopterus > Protopterus annectens. The sequence continues at coordinate 628,237,891 of NC_056749.1, forward strand.
CCATGATAGACTAAGTGTAAACCTTTTTCCCTAGGCACGCCATGACCCTTGCTGTCTTTGTGGCCATAAGTGAGGAAGATGGAAGGAGTTTAGATGCCTTATCAGCTGACACTGAAACGGTGCCAGGGTCCACTGCAGGGCACTTGAGGAATTTGGCTCCCTCAGGGACCTTGTAAAATCTGTCAGGCCTTCGGGGTGCAGGAGGCTGAAAATCAGGATTGAGTGATAGTGCATTCAATGCATCCAGAAAAGCTGGCAGTACTGGAGGAGCAGCTGAAAGGACAGGGGAGTCCATGTGAAAAAGTTCATAATATCTTTTCTGAACTTCTGTTCTCAGAGGAGTCCCATTGAAAAAGTTCTCTCATCTTTGCAATGGTCTCCCCAAAAGTGAGATCCTCAGCTGGAGAATTTGCCTCTGCAGATTCTTCCTCCAGGGAGGCATAGCCAAGGGGGGATTGCAAATGAGACGTATGAAATGGAATCCTCTGAGGAAGAGTTGGAAGTTTCCTCAGCTTCTGCCTGTGAAGTCTGTAAGGGTTGAGGCCTAGGGCTCATCACAGGAGGAGCTACTGGGGAAGGTAAGGGTGTAGCAGGCCCTAGAGCCATAAAGGCATTGAAAAGATTTTGAGAAAAGGCCTGACAAATCTGGCTGATCTCAGTTGGGGGAGAAACAGGTTTCCTTTTCTTTCTTTTTTAAGGAAAGGCCTAGCAGGCGTCAGAGCCAAGGTAGGTGTGGGTTCAGTAACCTGCAAAGTAGTGGAGGGATCTGTCCAGACAGCCAGTGCAAGCCGAGGTTCTCCCTCGCCATCAGAAGCTGATGTCTGCATAACCTCAGAGGATGCACCTTCTGCTCTGGGTTCTGTGGCTTCCACATCGGTACCTGCTGTACCCATATCGACAGCGACCGATCATTCCTCCAGGCTGACGTTGGCCATAGGAGGAATGTCAGGTGGAAGAGGTGCAGCTACGGATTCAGTCCTAGCAATTTTGGCCTTTCTTGGGTGGCTCTATGGGCTGACCGGACGACCTGTAAGTTGAGACTGAAAATGGATAGGGATAAACATTTTTTTTATGTGGCTGGGGAGTCTCTTCCACCGCAGCGGTATCCTGTGCGAAATACGTGTCCCTCCAAATCATTCTGTTGATGTTGCAGAAGAGATTTAGATCCCTAGAATAAGTATTTCTGATGTCATTTGATTTGCTGATGTGCAGTAAAACCATCAGTAATGGTCGGAGGATGCCTTGTATACACAGGTCATCTCTTAGCAGTCTGTAGGATACCAAATATAGTGACGGGTGTTTGATGTGGTCCATGTAGGGCATTTAGTGTAGGCCTTGTATCATGGTAGGAAGATATGTCTGCGGACTTCCCAGTTGATGCATGTGTCTGGACAGATGCATGCCAAAGAGGGCATTATATTCAGTGGCTGGCCTAATGAGGGCTGTGGAAAGGGGGACAATGACATCCCTAGATTTAAACACAATCCGTTTGTTTATAAGGTGTGCAATATAGACGGACTTTCTTACAACAATAGACAGGTTGGTCAAAAGTTAGGTCACTGTCCACATAAGTTCCCAAATCCTGAACAACTGCATCAACTATTAGAGGATTATTGTCAGTGTGGTAATTCCCTGTGGTGAAAGCCGTACCAAAGGAGACGGTATTGCATTTTTTGACATTTATTTTCAGACCATAATTTTGACACTAGTTATTTGAGACAAACCTTCTTGCAGGATGGACAAGTCATTTGGGTATTCAATGACTGCTCCTAGCTCACAATCATCTGCAAATTTAGATTAATAAAACTAAGTCTTAAACTGATCCCAGACAGGGAGGGCCTGGATTAGTTCATTGAAGCAACTTCCAGTAACCAGAAGCTAGAACACACCAACATTATAGACTGTTGTACAGTTTTACAGACATTGTTTTACTTAGCAGTTTTGTGTTCTTTGATGGGGGGAGTATTGCCGTCAGAAGACTGGTGTGGCTTTGGAATGTGCCCCACTTTATGCCTTATGGAGATGGGAGAGTAATGTTTTGTTCAAAGCTGACAAATTAAAATTCTGCCAGGCTTATTTCTGTTGTTGGGATGATATTTATATGATTTGTCCAGGGGACTGGAAAACGCTAAGGAATTTTATTAAGAGGATGGACACCTCCACATATTTTTTAAAACTTCTCTATGTTCCAGAGATGAAGATAGAAGCCGCGGTGATACAGTGGTAGCATTGTTGCCTCACAGCAAGAGGTTCTCCTGTTCGATTCTCGGCTCGAGTGCCTTCTGTGTGGAGTCTGCATGTCCTCCCCGTGGTCGAGTGGCCTCCAAAATGCATGCGCGAATGGGCGTGCCTTCGCTGAAGGTTGGGCGTCGGGCTGGCAACTCGGCACCATAAAAATTGACTGCCAATCATTAGCAGACCGGAGTTCCACTGTGGTGACCCCTAACCGGGAAAAAACGAAGACAAACAAAATGTTCCAGAGATGAAGATAGTTGGATGTTAAGATCAACACGGATTATACGAACCAAATGTTTTTCTTGTGCATTTACAGGAAACCAACTTACATTAATTTCCTGCTACATTTTCATAGTCACTGTCGTTTCCATTGTAAAACATGTGATACTAGAGGCAAATGAGCAGAATTTCTAAGCTTATCTCTGGTGGTGATTTTTTCAAAATGAGGTTAAATAAATTCCTGGAAATGTTACAGGATAGGGAATACCCATTCCATTTAGTGGAAAGTTACATCTGTGAAACATTGGCCAAGAGAACTGACATGTACTCACCTATTATTCATCATAAGAGTTATGACTTCTGAAGCTGACATACAACCCAGGACAAGCTTTAAGTTATAAGAGAAAGCTATGATCTTAAACCACAGCCTAGATTCTGAAACAGTCAGGCAAGTTATTTGCAAATGCTGGTGTAGTTTTTCTCATTTGGGAATACCACAAAATGCCATAGGCAATGAACCATTTTTTGTTTACAAAAATAAACCAAATTTGAAGAGATTTTTTGAGAGTGCGGGTGAGTGCGGGTGGTTGAGACAAACACCTCTATCAACACCTACAAGGGTACTTACAGGTGTAGTAGGTGCAGTTAGTGGATGTTCATAGATTGCAAGGGCCACAGCTATGTGGCATAAACACTTTAGAAAGGGTTACCATTCAATAGTTTCAACTGCAACACTGTGGGAATGATGTATTTCACTTACTGCACAGAATGTCAGACATTTTATATTGGCAAAATAAAAGCCTTAGGAGAAGAATATATCAGCATACCTATTGCATTTCTAAGGGTGACTGTTGCTCATTTGGTCAGGATAAAACAGGCAAGCTGTTGTGGGTTCAGTTCAAGCAGCTTTATTGCACACAAACACATCAGGAATGAGGCTTTGTAACTTAAACTTATAAAACAGACTACTACACTCATACATGTTAACACTCTGGCTGTTCTCTCAAAATGGCATCTAGAAATGCTTCTTAAAGGTACATACACACACGCACTGTTCTGCATCCTCCCTGTATGAGAAATAGATCATATATTAAATGACAGTTTTCAATGACTTACAGTCTACACAGAAATTATCTTTTGACATGCAGTTATACAGAACTAATTCTTTGACATGCAGTCATACAAACTCAGACACATAAAACAATCTTGTCCAGGTTGCTGTGTATTTTACACTAGGTCTAGAAATCCGACCTGAATGTGTAACACAAAAGTCAGACTTGGATCTAACAATGGGAACTGTTTTCGAGGAATATTCAGTTTTACTACTCTAGACTGTAGATCTCAGAGCAACCGTGACAATATTCAGACCGAAGAACGTGTCTCAAATATCCATCCCCCATTCCTGATGATGTCCCCAGAGTCTATATCACAAGTACAATGCTGTGATATCGTTTCTGATGCAGGAAGAAGATGCCTGTGGTTTCTACTGTATTCTGTACCCTCAGATTACTCTAAGTAGGATCTCAGTTTGGCACATATACCTTTCACTTCACCAATTCAGTCAAAGCCTTTTGCTGTTTGAATCCTCACTGTCTCGCCTTCTTTTAATGGACAAAGAAATCTGCTCGTTTTATCATAGCTGGACTTCTGAAAGGAGCGCCTCTTAAAAAGTTGGGCTTTGATTGCTCTGTTGTTTTTAGCATTAGAAACCAACAAGCTAGAACTGATAGGCAAGGTTGTTCTGGTTTGCCTAGATAGAAGTCTCTGAGCAGGTAAGCCAAGTAGGTTGTCATGGGGTACATTTCTGAGATCAGCTAAATTCAAGAAGATTTCGGTATTGTCATGCTTTGACCTCTCTAGTAATTGCTTTGCACTATGTACTGCACATTCAGCAAAGCCATTTGACTGTGGGTGTTCAGGACTACTAGTAACATGGATAAAGTCCCAGTCTTTTGCAAATCTCTGAAACAGTTGACTGGTAAACTGGTCACCATTGTCAGAAATAAGTTTGTGTAGACTGCCATGGACTGAGAAATGACGTTTCATCTTAGTAATAACAGCACTGGATGTCAAGTTAGGTAGCAAATCAATTTCAAACCAGTTCGAATAAGAGTCTACCAACACTAAGTAATGCCGATTGTTCCACTCAAATATCTCAGTGACTACTGTTGACCAAGGTAGTTCACATATCTGGCTTGGCTGAAGTGGCTGTTCTTGCAAATGCGGTTTAGTACTGTTGTATACTGAACAAGAAGAAAGCACTTTATCAATTTCTTTTGATAGAGAAGGCCAAAATACTAGTCCTCTCGACCTTCTTTTGGTAGAATCAGAACCTGGGTGGCCACAATGCAAAATCTGAATGTATTCATGCTGTAAGGAAGTAGGAACAATAACTTTTGGACCTTTGAGAATGATACCATCTTCCATCAGCATCTCATCTCTGTATGGAAAATAAGGTTGCACTTCTGGTGTACACAGGATTGCTTCGACAGCCATCCTACATTGATGAAATGATTGAGGTTTTGCAAAATAGGATCAGTCTTTTTATGATCTCTCAGCTTATCAAGTCTCATGGTAGAAAAATTGCGCACTTCCATGACATCAAAGTCAAAATTCTCTGCATCAAGCTTTTCTATGTTATTTCTGGGTGATCTGGATAAGGTATCAGCCAGATAAATAAGTTTGTCTTTTGTATAGACGATTTTTAAGTTGTACTTTTGTAATCTAAGCATCATTCTTTGTAGTCTTGCTGGAGCTGAATGCGTAGGCTTCTTTAAAGTAATGATTAGAGGTTGATGATCAGTTTTGATTTGGATAGCTTGGCCATAGATATAATCATGGAACTTCAAACATGCAAACTCAATTGCCAAAAGTGCCTTTCTCAATTTGAGATGCTGCATTTCATTTTGTGTAAGAGTTCTAGGTGCATAGGCAACTGGACTGCCCACCTGAAGAATAACTGCACCAAGGCCGAACTTTGAAGCATCACAGGAAAGAACTACTGGTTTGTGGACATTATAGTATCTCAGTGTAGGCGGGTTGGCAGTTTGCTATTTGAGGTTATCAAATGCTCTCTGGTGGTATTCTAACCATGACCAGGCAACATTTTTGCTTGTCCGCTCTCTTAAAGGTGCTGAATACTTACTAAAGTCAGGGATAAATTTGCCTAAGTAGTTAACCATACCAAGAAAATGCTGTAAAGCTTGTACATTGTCTGGGGCTGGCGTCTCTAGAATGGCTGCTTGTTTAGAAGGGTCTGGTCGTAAGCCTGTACTGGTAAATAAATAACCTACAATGGGTATAAAAAAAGTTTACCCACCTCTGTTAAAATGCCAGGTTTTTGTGATGTAAAAAATGAGACCACAGTAAATAATTTCAAAACTTTTCCCATCTTTAATATGACCTGTAACCTGAACAGTTCAATTAATAAACAAATCTGTTAGGGGGGAAAAAAATGTACAATAAGCTGGTTGCATAAGTGTGCACACCCTTAAACTAATACTTTGTTGAAGCACCTTTTGATTTAATTACAGCATTCAGTCTAGGAGTCTATCAGCATGGCACATCTTGACTTGGCAACATCTGCCCACTCTTCCTTGCAAAAGCGCTCCAAATCTGTCAGATTGCGAGGGCATCTCTTGTGCACAGCCCTCTTTGGGTCATCCCACAGATTTTCTATTGGATTTAGGTCTGGGCTCTGGCTGGGCCGTTCCAAAACTGTAATTTTCTTCTGGTGAAGCCATTTTTTTGTTGAGTTGGTGGTATACGTGGGGTCATTGTCATGTTGAAAGGTGAAATTCCTCTTCATCATCTATGCAGTACACAACCAGTACTTGCCAGAAATTCCTGCAGCTTCTTCAGTGTAGCTGTAGGTCTCTTGGCAGCCTCCCTGACCATTTTTCGTCTCGTCTTTTCATCAATTTTGGAGGGACGTTCAGTTCTTTGCAACATCACTGTTGTCCCATATTTTCTCCACTTTTTGATGACTGTCTTAACTGTGTTCCATGGTATATCCAATGCTGTGGAAATTTTTTTGCACCCTTCTCATGACTGATGCCTTTCAACAATGAGATCCCATTGATGCTTTATAAAGCTGTATGTGAACCATGGCTTTTGCTGTAGCAGGTAACTGAGTAAATGTCAGGAAAATCCTACTAGGACAGCTGAACTTTATTTGGGGTTAATCAGAGTCTCTAACTGATCGCAGGCGTGTCCCCAAGAAGACTGAATAGTGTAATTAAATCAAAAGGTGCTTCAACAAAATATTAGTTTAAGGGTGTGCACACTTATGCAACCAGCTTATTGTACATTTTTTTTATATTTTTCCCCTAACAGATTTGTTTGTTTTTCAATTGACTTGTACAGGTTATAGGTCACATTAAAGGGGTTGAAATGATTTATTGTGGTCTCATTTTTTATATCCCAAAAACCTAGCCTTTTTAACAGGGGTGTATAAACTTTTTATATCCACTGTACATAAGTAACGTGTGGTAATCTGAATTTACACTTAAGAGAACAGAACTTTAAATTCACTTTACGTGTTCTGTCAAGAACTTTACTGAGGTTTCTGTCATGCTCTGTTTCACCATTACCTCCAACCAGTAAATCAACTATTATAGCACATGAATAGCCTGAAAATATTTGCTCTATTGCACGCTGAAAGACCAGTGGCAGAATTTATTCCAAAAGGCATCTTGAGGAATCTGTATCTACCAAATGGAAGGTACTGACTGTAGTCAGTAGTAAAGATTTGTGATCAAGCATTACTTGCTAAAATAAACTCTCTGCATCTAAGACCGAAAAAACAGTAGTGTTTGGCATGAGGGCAGCAGTCTCCTCGACTGTACACATAGGATAATGAGGTCTCTTTAATACCTTGTTCAAGTCTCTTGGGTCAATTCATATTCTGATTTCATCTGAATTTTTCTTATGAGCAGCTACCATAAAGGGACCCACACAGTTGGTTCTATGACTGAACAAATCACACCTTGCGGCACCATTTTGTCTAACTGGTCCTTGACTTTGTCCTGCATAGCTATTGGAACTGCCCTTGCTGGTGTTCAAACTGTACTGACCTCTGGGATTACTTTCATGGAGTACACAACTGGAAGTTTGCCTAGCTTGTCATAGAGCACATCAGCATACTCTGAGAAAATAGCATCAGTAAAGCTGGAACTGCGACATGTGCTTACATGATGTACTACTTTGGTAAAAGAAAGCAATTTCATTCTAAAACTGTCTGAGACCTAATATTGACTGCACAGGTCTTCTGACTACATAAAATTGCAAGTTGTAACCGTTCTCAGCCGAATAACATGAAAGGCCCTACTGAGCCTTTGGTTTGAATCTCTTCATCACAATTGGCCAAATTAAGTTGATCACCAGCTCTCAGTCTAGCAAATGTTTCTGCTGACATTACATTACACTTTGAACCAGTGACTACTCTGAGCTCTGTGGGTTTACCATTTATCACAACAGTACAAAATACTTTGTTCTTTGCCAACAAATCTACTGCATTAACCTTTTCACTGACCACTGATACACCATCTACATAAAAAGTAGGGCTGCAGCTTTCTAAATGACCAACTTGCTTTCTTGAGTGACCTTTCTTAATAACTGAATGAGGCGTTCCTTATTTACAAAACTTTACTTGACTTCCCTTATACTGCACTGAGCATGTCTGTTTTGCTTAGTTAGTATTGGAACTTGCTAGAAAGTTACAGCTATTCCCAAGGGAACCTGCAGGGGTTGCAGCTGCCATGTGCTTAGGCCTGTTTCTGCTTGCCATCTGCTGCATGCTGTTTATGTTTGCTGTAGAAGCTACTGAAACCATGCTGTTATCACTTGCAAGCATACTGGTGTGAGTTTCTGTGAGCTTATGAATTTGACAAATCTTTATGGCTTTGCTCAATGTTAAATCATTGTCACAAAGCAAAATCTTTCTCACTGCAGCAGTATTAACACCACACACAAGCCTGTCCTTTATTAACTCGTCTTTCATGTCACCAAATCTGCACGTTTTAGCCTTATTTCTGAAGCCAGTGATATAAATTGCAAAAGTTTCACCTGGCTTTTGGTCTCTTGTATACAATAAGTGCCTCTCTACTGAAACATTTGTTTGGGGGTTGCACATTTCTCTTAATTTACGTTTCAAGTACTCAGGGACCTCTCTTGATTCAGCCCGTACCACAATATGGCGGCATAGCTCTCAACTGTACAGATTATCACAGACTGTCCATATTTTTGCCTCATATTTTTGGTCTGTTCCTCATAACATTTGTGGTTTTCTGGTAAATAATTGAATATTGAAGTTACTAAATAATGCTAAATTAAGATGGGCATTTGAGTTTCAGACTTTATATTCTTCAGAAAATATGTAATCATGCAAAACATTTTATTCTAGCAACTTTCTAAGTTTATAGGAACACTATTGTAAATTCTGTCCCTATTTTTGGATCTTTGCCCCCCCCCCCCCATTCTTTCTGGCTTTGTCCAGATTTCTTACACTAAGAGGTTGAGAGGTAGTATGGCAATTTTCCCCCTCTACTGCATATACTGCTGGTGCATACACAAATGAATGTTCTCTTTCAGTGGCCTCTGACCCAGCTACATTAAGCAAAATAGATGCCCTTGTACATGCATCATTGTCAGAAAGAGCTGCTTGTATGAAAATATTGTATTCCTTCTCAAATGCTCTCCAATTCCCTGCAATATTATGATCAAGCACAAATGGACAAGGTCTGAGAAATGCCTCTGCCATATTAACACCTAGTAGTGATGGAGCTTGGAATTGTATACGAACACACACACATATGCCAGAATTTGTAATTATGCCCAATAGCACAACAGACTTTGAAATAACTGTACTTTGCCAAATCTCTGTAGCACAAGAACACTTTAAAATCACTGTACTTTGCGAAATCACTCCTCATCAGTGTAAGAAATACTTTGAAATGACTGTACTTTGTGAATAAAACTGTACACAGCAGAAAAAGCTCAGAGTAAGAAACATTTTGAAATGAATGCACTTTACAAGTAAACTGTACACAGCACAGGAACCTTTCAAACTGGTTGTATTTGTGAAATAACTCTGTACAGTGTAAGAAACACTTGGAAATGGCATCACTCTGCGAATAAATGCACACAGCACAAGAAACTTTTTGAAATGTCTGTACTTTTACTGCACTTTGCACTATAAACTTGTTGAAATAATTACACCGTAATAAAGCACACACTCTGTAAACACTTTGCACACAATGAGATATTTCGAACAATTCTGGTTATACTTTAAATGGCTTCGGTCAGTGCGAAATAATAGATGTTATGTGATCCTATCTCGCCTACATTCTGTACTGATGGGTTCGGCTCCGACTCGGCACGCTATACTATAGAACGAAGTCTTTTATTGGCTGAGCTATCCCACATCCCAGGATGCACCACCACTGCTTCCCCAGATCTCGTTTGCCGCTTTACAGCAAAGACGTGGTCTCTGACTTGGCTGAGCTAAGTGTCTATTTCTTCAACAAATTTCTGTCAGAAATTTTTGATTAACCTACCCAAAAGCTGTTTTAACAGCTATCGTTGTTGTGTGACTGATTTTTGATAAAGTTTTGTGATAAATTTGTCTTTTATTTGAGGGAAAGGATCCTGTTTAAGTTAGAGGGGCCTTGCCCTCGCGCGTGAGTTATATATTTAGTGTGAGTCTTGAGTGTTATAGTTGGTCAAGTAATCCCGTTTTCTGTTAGAGGGGTCTTGTCCTTATTTGCTTCTTTCTTTAACAAGTTTGTGGAGAAAGTTTCCTTTTTGGTTGTAGTGTTTGGGAGTCAATATGTCGAAAGAGCACAGACCATCTGGGTTCAAGAAGTGCTCTAAATGCAGCTACAAAATGTCCATAATGGACGATCACTCTTTATGTGTGTATTGTTTAGGCCCTAAACATCTTCAGGAGTCATGCAGCGTTTGTCATGCTTTTTCCTCCCGGGTCCTCCAAGAGAGGAAAAACAAATTGATTTTAAAAGGGCTTATTAAACCTACTTTTGAGGAGGCTTTATCTTCTTCCTCTTCACCTTCGAAGAAAAAGAAATCGTCGGCTCCGACCAGCCCGTCGGAACCGGCCACAAAGAAATCTCGGCAGGCTTCTCCATCGGCTCCACGGACTTTGGAGCCGAGGGCGGAACGGTCTGCCTCGATGCCTCCAGCCTCGACTCCTCTGGCTTCGGAGCCGACGGCTAGAGCTTCGAGAGGCGGGTCACCTTCATCGGCTCCACTGTCTTCGGAGCCGATGAGAGTTGCCCGCTCAGACTCTTCCCCTTCGGCGCCAAAGTCCACTTCGGCTCCGAGGGAAATTGCAATGGTTGTGGAGTCTCCCTCGGCACTGATATTTATCGAGACAATTCGGAGCCGGTCCCCCAGTCCTTCGGAACCGTTGGAGAAGTCGACTCAAACCCGTTCGATCTCTTCTTGGTCTTCGAGGATGTCTGATTCGGACATTGACAGGGTACTTCAAAGGCTGTTTCAGTCTCCAGTCTTCCAAAAGTTGGTTTCGGCTCCAGCCCATTCGGCTCCGGAGCCGATTGCCCACCCTGTGGTCTTGGTTCCTCCTCCAACAGCCTCGGCACCATTGGAGTCAGTGCTGGTGGAGCCGATGGAGGTTTTCTGGTCGGCTCCGACCCTTACTCCAACCCCGACCTTCGGGTCGGAGTTCGGTACACGGACCTCCTCGGTCGGCCCCGGGGGTGACGTTTCGGGACCGATGTTTTCGGTTCCGAGCCTCCCTCTCGGTGCGTCGGCTGCGGGAGTGCCGTCTACTGTTGTGGCCTCGGGGATCGGACCTTCCCAGGACTCTGGGGGTCCGGCCTTCAGGGCCATGAGGAGTGCTTTGGCCAAATCTTCTTTGGCCACCTCCACCGTCTCACCGTCACCTTCCCTTGGCACGGAGACTGGTTCCTTTGTAGTCTCCCTGTCTCAAGACAGCGGAGCCCTGGGGCCTGAGGTCACCCCCATTGGGGTTTCCCCCCTTCCTGAAGGTCCCTCCGAAGCGTCTTCGGAGGAACCTCCAAGGAAGAGACAGTGCAAGAGGAAGCACGTCGACTCCCCTGATGAGTCTCTCACCTCGGACACCGACCTCGATGATGCAGAGGGGTCCCCCAAGTCGTGCTCGGATGATGTCTCCTTTGTGGACATCTTAGAAATCCTGAAGCAACGAGGTGACTGGCAGTCCAAACCCCCTTCTGCTGAGGAGTCTGTATTCCTCAAGGCCTTCGGGGCTCAGCCCTCCGCCTCCTGGGTGTCTCCGCCCTTTGATGAGCTTCTGGATTTGATCTCTCGAAGGGCGTGGGAGCACCCGGATTCTGTGGAACCGGTGCCAGCTCGCCCTAATAAATTTCTTTCAGCCCCCCCCCCCCGAAAAGGATTTCCTCTCCAAAGGTGTGGCTGTAGATGCCCTGGTGGTGGCATCTGCTACCCAGCAAGATGTGGCAGAGGCTTCGACGTCCGTCCATCCTCCTAATCCAGGAGCATGGATCGGTACGTGAAGCGCACTCTTACTTCAGCAGCCTTTACTTTAAGGTCTCTGAATTATCTGACGCACTTCACCAGACTTCAGAGGGATCTGGTCAAGGAACTTTCAGATACCCTCTCTGGTAACCTACCTGAGCAGTTTGCCCAGACTGTTAGCTCTCAGTTGGCTACCCTATCATCGATATCGAACTCGTCCATGAGGCTCATTTCGTATGCAGCCGAGGGGGCGAGTAGAGCGGCGGGAACAGGTGTTGCTCTACGGAGACAAGCCTGGCTCCGCCTGTGTCATTTTGCGGAAGCCTTCAAGTCTTCCTTTGCCGACGCTCCCTTCGATGGGTCCTCTTTGTTTAGACCCAAGGTAAAGGACACCTTGACTCGCTGTGAACAAGAGGGTAAGACTTTGACTGCCGTAGGGGCACGGTTTTCCACTCCCTTCCGGCCTTATCCCAAGGCTAGAAGAGGGGGGAAAATGTGGTTCCGTAAATCTCAAAAGACTTACTCCTCACAGCAGGACGATTCCCCTTCTAGAGGCAGAGGAGGGGGAAATTTTTCAGGAAGACGCCGTCCCAGAGGCGGCAGAGGCCCCCGCAACACTGGAGACTGCGAGTCCTTTCGTGGCTCCTCAACCTTCCAGCATCCCTGAAGGATTGCCCGACTGTGCAGCTCCGGAGCCAGTCAGGGGTCGTTTTTCGAAGCACCTAAAGGCCTGGGAGAATATCACTCAGGACCGATGGGTGCTCCGAATCATCGCCAGAGGTTACATCATCCCCTTTTCACAACCCCCCCCCCACCATCCAGAAAAATCCCGGACCCACCACCCAGTCAACGGGATCTTGCAGCCATCGAAATCTCAAAGCTGCTTCAAAAAGGAGTCATCCAACCGGTCCCCGTAGGCCAGACCGGATTAGGGACTTACTCAAATTTCTTTTTGGTGCCAAAAAAGACCGGGGACTTGAGGCCCATTTTGGATCTCAGCAAGCTAAATCGATCAGTCAAGAAGTCCAAGTTCCGGATGGTCACCTTGCAATCCATTCTCCCGCTGCTGGAGAAAGGTATTTGGATGTGCTCCATAGATCTCAAGGATGCCTGTTATCACATCCTGATAGATCAGGCGTCCAGGAGACATTTGCGCTTCAGCCTGGGAGACAGTCATTTTCAGTTCCGTGCACTGCCCTTTGGTCTCACCACAGCCCCCAGGGTGTTCACCAAATGTTTGGCGGTGGTGACTGCTCACCTGAGGAGTCTAGGATTCCAGGTGTTTCCATACCTAGACGACTGGCTCCTAACTGCCATCTCCAGGCGTCTACTCTTACAAAACCTAACAGCCACTATATCTCTAGGCAACTCCCTAGGAATCACCTTCAATTGGGCAGAGTCTGGGTTGCTGCCATCTCAGCGCATACGGTTTATCGGAGTAGAGATAGATTCAAAGCAAATGCGGGTCTGTCTTCCTACAGAGAGGATATAAACTTTACATTCTCAAGTTCGAGCCTTGCTTCTCAAATGCCGAGCCCCAGCCAGGATGGTCCTACAACTGTTAGGTTCCATGTCGGCCACCGTTCTCCTAGTCCCCTTGGCAAGATTACATATGAGGATTCTCCAGTGGCTCCTGTCAGTCCAGTGGTCTTATCAGGATCTCTCTCTTAGTCACCTCATTCTGATCACAGAGACATGCAAGCAGGACCTTCGTTGGTGGCTTCTTTCCTCCAACCTGGATCAGGGGCGACCCTTCGTTCCACCACCTCCAGTTGCCACATTGACTACGGACGCCTCCCAGACGGGGTGGGGGGGGACATTACCTGGGCAGGTCAGTCCAAGGCAAGTGGCATTCCGACGAGAGTCTCCTCCACATCAACATACTGGAAATGAGGGCGGTGCTTCTATCTCTGCAAGCGCTACACGATTACCTCCCTCCGGGCGTGATTGCCATTCAGTCCGACAACATGTCAGTAGTCTGGTATCTGAACAAGCAGGGAGGGACCAGGTCCTACCCCCTTTGCAGAGAGGCCATGAAAGTATGGGACTGGGCGGTTGCAACCAAACGTTTTCTGGTAGCAATACATATTCCTGGGAGATCCAATGTTTTAGCCGACAGACTGAGCAGAACTATTCTCTCCCCTCACGAGTGGTCTCTGAACGACACAGTGGCAACTCAGATTTTCAGAAGATGGGGAACTCCTTGTTGCGACCTTTTCGCAACCCCCCCTCAACGCGAAATGCCAACAGTTCTTCTCTCTCACCCCAGTTCCGGGGGAGATTCCCAAGGACAACCCTAGTCCAAGCTTGGCCCACCGGCCTGCTATATATACGCCTTTCCACCGGTTCCCCTTCTTCCCAAGGTGATCCAGAAGGCGATTCGCTTGGAGATCAAAATGATTTTAGTTGCCCCATACTGGCCTCGTCAAGTCTGGTTTCCCTTTCTTCGGAAATATGCACTGGACGTCCATGGTTCCTGGACCAAGTTCCGGATCTCTTGACCCATCAGTCGGGACAGCTTCATCAGTCCCTCCACTTGTTGAAGTTAACAGCTTGGCTCCTCCTCTTCCGACCATAGTCAGGAACCATGCTTTGGACCCGGAAGTCATACATATCTTGTCCTCGGCCCATAAGACTTCTACTAAGAAAATGTATAACAGCAAATGGAAGAGATTTGCTATTTGGTCCCAACTCCAGGGATTAGATCCCATAACTGTCCCGGTGTCAGAGGTTCTAAAGTTTTTAGCTTCTCTGTTCAATCAAGGTTCTTCGGTCTCTACCATCAAGGTTCAATTGGCAGCTATTTCCAATTTTCATGAGAGCATAGAACCACCTTTGATGAGCAACAAGTTGTGTAAAGCCTTCATGAAAGGTGCTGGGCTGCTTCGGCCCCCGATATCTCATCCCGCTCCACCGTGTGACCTTAATGTTGTGTTAGGTGCTTTGACCTCTTCCCCCTTTGAACCGCAGCAACTTGTGACTTGAAATTTCTTTCTTGGAAGACTGCTTTCTTAGTTGCAATTACATCAGCCAGAAGAGTTTCGAACTTCAAGCCCTATGTGTCAAACCACCATACCTGTTTTTCACAAGGATAGAGTATCCTCAGACCGAATCCATCCTTTGTTCCTAAGGTTTGTTCTAGTTTTTGTCTGCAACAGTCCTTGGAACTTCCAGTTTTCTTCCCAAAGTACTCGAATAGAGCGGAATACATCTTTCACACCTTGGATGTTCACAGACAATTGCGCTTCTATTTGGATAGGACGCACCAAACAAGGAAAACAGATCAGTTGTTTGTGTCCTTTTCGGACAATAAATTGGGCAAAGCCACGAAAGTCACTATTGCCAAGTGGATCAGAGACTGTATCAGTCATACTTACTTCATTTCTAATAAAGAGCTTACAACTACAGTGAAAGCTCATTCTACCAGGGCTATGGCTACTTCGGCAGCCTTTCATTCTAAGCTTGCCATTAGTGACATTTGTGCTGCGGCTACGTGGTCTTCTCCTCACACCTTCATTTCTCATTACAGATTGGATGTGGCATCTCGGGGACGAGCTTCCTTCGGTTCCACAGTTCTCCGGAGTGTTTTCCAGTGAGCCACCCAGGAATCAGGTGCTAGGGACGCTGTCCCATCAGTACAGAATGTAGGCAAGATAGGATCACATAACATCTTTTAGTTATGTACTTACCATAACTTTAGATGTATGGGATCCATCTCGCCTACATTCCTAACAACCCACCCTCCTTCCCCCTGCCTTGGAGATCAGAAGAGACCGGACGGTTCGAGTTTAGCTGTTTCATCTTGAAACATCTGGCAATATTATATCAGCAGTCTATGTGTGTGTGCATGTGTGCGGACAAACAAGATCTGGGGAAGCAGTGGTGGTGCATCCTGGGATGTGGGATAGCTCAGCCAATAAGAGACTTTGTTCTGTAGTATAGCGTGCCGAGTCGGAGCCTAGGATCGGCTCCGAACCCATCAGTACAGAATGTAGGCGAGATGGATCCCATACATCTAAAATTATGGTAAGTACATAACTAAAAATTTGTGTCCATACACGGTATTTTACTAAAAAAACATGCAGTCGCCTTGCTCTTTAAGCTTAATTTGCCCTTTTATTGCACTCATTATGCTCTTTTAACCTGTTATGCTCATTATGCCTCTTATCATGCTCATTGTACTTTTCTTGTGCCCATTTTACTTTAAACATACTCACCTTGCAAACCAAAGGTAATTCTGACAGGCCCCGCATGAATATTTCTGCTAGTTGTATCAAATGTCGTAGTTCCAGACATTTTGTTTAATTAATAATGCATTTTATGCCTTTTGTTTGATAAATAATATGTTTTTGTGCTACTCGTTTGTGCCTTACGAATGCTCATTTTCATTGCAAAATAAATCATTTGTGCAAGTTCCGGTTACCTTGAGTTAGTTTCTGGCCTTTTTAGTTTGTCTGAGCTCCGTTTCACTCAACCAGCTCAATCTGCTTTCACATTTAACTCTGCACCTCATGGTTTGAAGAAGTTGCTCTCTTAACCCAGTTCTGACACCATGTCGCTTGACCGGTCAGGTAAAAACAGACAAGCGGTTGTGGGTTCAGTTAAAGCAACTTTATTATACACACATACATCAGGAATAAGGCTTAGTGACGTAAACTTAAACTTAAAAACAAATTGACTACTACACTCATACATGTTAACAGTCTGGCTGTTCACTTAAAATGACACTGCTGCTTGCACGTGCTATTTATATGCACATGCTTACATGTGGAAATGCTTCTTAAAGTTACATACAAACATTCTGTTCTACAGTGACAAAAAATACCCTTGCTAAATTTTCTAAACTTAGTTCCAACACAGGCATATACCGGTTTTCTATACTTGAAGAGGTACAACCTTGCTCTGGGGTAGGGGTGAGAAGAAAAATAAATTAGACTTTTGTGAATTATTGTGGCAGTGCAGAATTGATGCCACAAGTTCTCCAGGACTCGGTGAAAATGTCAGTGTAGCTAGTTTATTAAGAATGAAATTTGCTAACATTTAATAGTTGAAGGGGTAAAAGTGTTTTCATTTTGTTTTGAGTCTTTATACTTCGCTTTTATGCACTATGTGAGCATTTTTCTTTTACTGTTAGATGTAATGGTTATGTAAATAAAGCATTTTATGCTGATTTGCAACTATGTTTTTATCTGTGTATTCTGGCAGTTTGTAGTATTTTACTACTTAGTGTTCACAGGAAGGATGTGTTATTCTATTTCCTGCTCACATGATGAGTGTTTTTTAAAGTTTAAATATCAGAGACTGCTCATTTTTTATGTTCTAGTGAAGTCTTGACACTTAAGACAAAGGTGCTCAACTATTTTACTTTTTATTTAAAGTCATTTATTTTTGCTGGGCATTTTTATGGTTCAATTTGATATTTATTAATGACAGTGGATCTGGTGAGAATTTTGTTTTATTTACAGCTTTGAACGTTGTAAACAATTTAGAACTACTGTACAGGAAATGGCCAGAACTGAAGTGTAATTTTGGTTCAGTAAAAAGCTTAATACTGTACGGATTGCCACACATACAGTGTGGCAGTCCAAAGTGCATAACCACTTTCAAAGCAGTTTCAGCTGTTATTGCTGATGTTCATTCTGCCTCAGTGGCATTTAGGTTCCATGCCTGAGCAATCTTCTACACTGTCAGATTTCCAGAGCTGAGAATCCCCTTGATGGGGATTTTTAAACCCGTCCCATCAGGGAAGCCTGATACCGTCATAGAGAGTCAGTTATTCAGTCTTTAGAACCAGCTGAAGGACTTGCAGGTATATCTTGACGGCCTGAATTGGGGGAGTGAAGCTTCTAGACTCTGATAAGATCCCTTTGGGAACTTCCATTCCTCTTTTATTATTATAATTATTATTATTATATATGCAGTGGTGGTGCTGCGGTAGCTTTGTCGCCTCACAGTTAGACGTTGCTCGTTCGATTCTCAGAGCGTCTTCTGTGTGGCGACATACGTGAACGGGCGTTCCTACGTTGAAGGTTGTGCGTTAGGCCCGGCAAGCCAGCACGTAAAACTCTACTGCCAATCATTAGCGGACCAGAGTTCCGGTGTGGCGACCCCTAACCGGGAAAAGCCGAAAGACACAACAACATTATTATTATTATATATATTTTTCTGATTTATTTAAAAAAAATAAAATAAGACACTAACTGCAATTGACAGCCATAAATTAAAGTACTAGCAAAGCAGACCAGATTTTTTAAACTAAAAAGCTAAACTAAAAAATAAATCTTAATGTAACCCTTATTTCACTAGCAAACTACTTTAAAAATCACTGAATAAAGTTTGCAAAGTATACAGGAACTACACAAAAAACAGCTACAAAACACTCCATTCAAAAGAAGCTACCAAAATTACTTAACCATTGTTTACCATACACAGTTAGTGTGGCCCAGTGAAATTAATGTATAATGGTAATAAAAATGTTAAAAAGGAAAAACAAAACAAATGAAAAAATGAATAAATGGAATACACGTGGGGGGGGGGGGGTCCGATCTCTGTATTAAATGACAGACCCATTTCAACTAGAGGATTAGGCAGCTCAGTTTGTGACATTCTAAAACTCTGTTCTTAATCGTTACAATACTGAATATTTTATTCATCAAATGCACCTGAAGCCCATGTATACAATATCCACAGATGTATACGCACAGATGTATGTGCACATATCTCTCTTTCCATATACATGTCTCTCGCTCTATATACATATATATATATATGTGTGTGTATATATATATGTATTTGTGTGTGTATATGTATGTGTGTGTGTGTGTCATGTTATATACAAAACATTGAAAGTCCAAGGACTTTAACTGTGATCCTCAAAACAGAGTTTATAAATGTAGGTGGAGGGAATTGAGACTCTGGTATTTCGGAGTATTTCTTTTTCTTCTGGGCACAGCAGTTTTATTCTTCTGTCCATACGCAAGTGTGTGTGTCTGTGTGTGTGTGTGTGTATATGTATGTATATATATATATATATATATATATATATATATATGTGTGTGTGTGTGTGTGGACTTACAAAACATGGCCATGTGTTTATATCAGCATTTAGTGAATATTCATTCTTCCTTCATATACTCAATTCACAAACAATTGACTGTATAATACCTAACCATATGTACAATAGCAGTTGATTACAAGTGCAAGTAAAATAAACTTGCATTTGTGATCACTGTAAAAATAAAAATAGAGGGAGACTGAAAACCTTCATTTATGTGGGGGCTAAATCATATCTCTCCATATCCCCAGTGCTGAGAGGGTTTCATTGCTACATACCATTACCTATATTTGCATGGCCATATCATTGTCATGAATGAGCCATCGCTGTATAAAACAAAGTACACCTCCACATTTGAATCAATAGTATCAGCAGTCAAGGTGTAGCTCCACTTCATGGTCAACTAACTGCCTCCTAGATATTAGAGAGTGCAAAAATTATTTGCATATTATAAATCCAGATAAGTAGCAATGCGTTTAATTCACTGTGCTTGGCAAAATTGGCACAGTAGTTATTAGAACCGCTCAGCATATAAAATTGATTCAAGGATGTCTATTGATGCTCATTTATCCAAATCTAATACTTTGTCAGTGAAGGAGAGAAAAGGGGAAAATAAAAAAAAAAAAAGACTCTGGACCATAGACACCAAAGGGGAGGTACATTTAAGAGGATGGACTTGTGTTTAAAAACAAAAGTCTTTTACTATCCTAGGTACATATTTTTTTATCTAGGGCTCCTGTGCTCCAAATTTGGGGGAAAAGGCAACTTTGTTATGCACCTTTCTGATGAAAAAAAAGGTGCTCAACAAAGCTTATTAAGCAATTTCCAGCATGTTAAGAGCCAGGCCTTCAGCTACAGCAAAAAACTACAGTTGCACAAGTCTTACTTAACTGTACCAGTAGATGTTCGAATTTCATACTGCCTCACTAGCATACAGGTTCTGTGTCTGCAGAACAGCTGGCAGCTTTCCAGAGCTCAAAATCCCCTCATCTAATTGTGATAGGGAATTCGTTAAGCCTTTCCTGTATGGGGAAATATAACCCCGTCACTAAGAGTCAATTATACAGTCTTCAGTGCCAGCTGAATGAAACACACAGTGGAATCTCCTCCGCAGCCTGCACTGATGGATTACAGCTGTTATTTTCTATTGATGCCCATAGGCAGACCTTAATGTCAGTCTTCTGTTCTACCAGGTGTTTTTCCTCTGACTCTTGGATCCTGATACTATCTTGATACTGCTTCCTATCAAGTCTAGTTGCACATAAAAAAAAAAAAAAAAAAAAAAAACAACAAAAACATGCTTCAGCCTGCAGTTTGTGAATCTGTTGTTGCCTTAATCCAGCCAATAGACCACTTGCCTTATTTCCCCTTCACTGCTTGGTGTGAGCCTGCAGCCTTCAGTTGTATGGGGGTCAGACACATCCTCCGTTGCTGTCCTAGTATAGAACCAAATCCTTTACGTGCAGGAGAAGTCCTAGGTAAGAGACCCCTTGCCAGACATAATACTGTTCCCAGATATTTTGTCCTGTACTGTAGTTCATAGCATGAAGAAACAAACTTCATCACACAGCCAGCAATTAGTTTATTACCAGGTATAGGGCTGTTGTGGGTTGCTTGGCTAAGAGTGTTTTACAGTCTGCAAATTTTGGAGACTATTCCTCTACGTAGTATGGCAATGGAGCTACCTTCTCTAGAGATCAGTCTAATGATGCAGATTTTGATGGGTATTCTTATGCAGACATAGTGAAAACTCTTGAGTCCATGCAATCTGATTCTTTTGAAATGAACAGGTTCAAAAACACAAGCGAGTGTTCACCTTTCCATATATGCTAGTTAGGTTTAGAGATGTATTTGACTGGAAACAATCTTAGAGCTATACCTGCAGATGGCAGAGTTTATGATCTTATTGAGGATGAGAATCCAAATATTTTGGCTTTTCCTCCTCTCTTACTGGCCTTAGAAGATGCCTGTAAAACTGCATTTCCTTATTAGCTTTTTCAGGAACTGGTTCATTAGCCAAAGTGTACTCTGATCTTTGAGTTCCCTTTATTCTGTTGTCAGCTGATTCAGTTGTGGTTTCTCCACCTGCCATCTTTAGCAAGAGTCTTGGCTTCTTAAAACTCTCCATTGCTGTATAAAATTGGCAAGTGGTTAGAATCTCAAGGTAAAAAAGGTTCTCAGCCTTGTAATTTAATCCTTAGAATTTTAAATTATCAGGGGCTTGATGTGAAAATGTATTTGTAGCGTATTTACAATTTAAGTGACTTCTGTATATCTTTACCTGCTGAACAGAAGTGCTGTATAAATGAGATTGTTTCCAGTGTGACTCTGGTTTAAAACATGTTTTGAGAAGTGTCTTGGAAGGTGCGGGCACTATTTCTAGAAATGCAGCCACCTCAGTTGTATTGAGAAGGTTTGCGTGGTACACAACCAGAATCTTTCTAAGGCTTCAAAAAAAATGAGATTTTGATGGCCCATTTATGTTCTGAATTTGTGTTCGGTCTTACTGCTACCCAGATTTTCAAACAGTGTGATGACGGAGAGAAACTGATACATGGGGTATCTAGAATGTTTCATATTCCCAGGATGCCCTAACTGAAATCACTGTTGCAGTATTCATAACAGATGGGTTCTTAGTCTGCTGACATCTGGCTGGTACCAGCCTTTCAAGGGCAAATATCCAGTGACATATAGATGGGCGTAAATGCAACATCCTCAGATTCACTGTGAGCCCAAATGCAAGTGGTTTTGTCTGATGGACTACTTCAGATAAGTACCCTGTTGGGGATCTTTCCTTTTAACTTTTGACTCTGTAGTAACTGTTATTAGATGTCAGCTAGGAGGTTTAAGTGCGAGTGTTGCAGGCAAATTCTGTACAAGGACTTGCGCACTAAATGCCTGTTTTGCCTAGGCCCTGAATTCTACTACCGATCTTGCTCTATTTGCCATTCATCTGTTCCTGAAACTAAACTATCCAGGCTCTGCACTCTTAATTCTTTCCTCAAGTCACAACACTTAAAACCCTTTTCCTACTTTACCATGTCGGAATTCCCAGATGTCGTCTATATGCCCAAGAAAAAACTTAGAGACTCTGATAGGATTCCTCTTCTGTCATCATCGAATAAGACGTACCCATTTAGGTGGTTGAACCTGCTGTTCGTACAACTTTATGTCAAGAGCATGCAACCCCACTGGAGGTTAGTATGGCTCCTGAGGCCTAGTAGACAGAATCCTCTGACGATCTGCTCCACATTATTACAGAGGCCCATGCAGAATCCCTCAGATCTTGGTACGGGAAGATATTCGAGGAACACTGATCAAAATGTGACAAGGTTCCAAACCTCCTAAGCTGGTACAGGTGGATGGCACCACAAAAAAAGAAAAAAAACAAAAAGTTTAAACATATGACGTGCCCTTCAGCTTTCTGGGAAGAATGGATGGATTTTTCTTGTGGATTATTTAAAGCCATTATGTCCATAAAGCCTCCTTCACTTGTGACTCAGCCTACACAGGCTACTCCACAAAAACAAGCATTGGACTCTTAATCTTCCAAGGAGGAACAAGAAGTGGATTCAGTTCATTCCTTAGATTACTCTTCATAGCGTCATTCTCCAAAACAGTTATCCTCTGATAAGGGAGACTCCCTGTCTTCTGATTCCCCCTTAGAAGAGGCTTCCTGCTGAGAAATATTACAAAGCATGATGAAGCACTTAGAATAGAAATCTAAGCAGGTCTCAGAGGTGCAAAATAGATGCTACAAACCTTTTGGTGATGGGTACTCCTGCACCACCTACAGTCCGTCCTGTTCTAGGGGCTTACCTGGACGTATTTCAGGCTAATGCCTCCACACCTGATTCACAGCCTCCATCACCCTAAAGGCCAGATAGCTTCTAAAAGTTGCTGTTTAAATTAAGTACTTAAACAAAAATCATGGGAAGGATCCAGCTTCAGTTTCCCTGGGATTGGACAAGCCTTCCAAGCTGCTTCCCAGCACTGGTGACATTTTCACTGATAAGGACAGTGGAGATAGTGGGGTGAAAATGTGTCACACATCCTCCTGAATGGCTTTTAGAGCCATTAATATCCAAACTCAAATGACTACTTACTCTATGTGCTTCTGTCCTTCAGTAAGGCCATCACAGAGCATCAAACATCAGAATCTAAACAACATACGCAGGCCCTAGTGACCCAGGCTTCCCATATATTCAGACCTAGTATTAAATGCAGCTATGATGCTGTGTGTGCTACTTCCAGGGCTGCTGCTACTGGCTCAGTCATCAGGAGGTAAGTCTGGCTGCAAGGTCAGACTGTTCCTGAAGATTTCAAGTCTAAACTTTTAGAGACTCCTCTGGATAATAATCTTATATTTAGCTGACAAGCTGTCAGTCTTTTCAAAGCATTACAGGAACAAGGCAAAACTATGAAGGACTGCTGCCAGATTCTGCTTTTCACAGTTTTTAGGTACCATAGAAATTATCCAGCAAAATCTCATTCTTTTGTTAGAGACTCAAGACTCTCTCAAAAGAAAAACACCTAGGAAAGATTCCAGGTAAACTCAGAGGGATACCCCTTCAGGTAGGCCTCAGTTGGTAGCAGGCCGTTGTGATTATCTTTTTACCTTCTCCCTCCCCACTCCCAGCCATCCACCCACTCCAATTCTGGAAACAGTCACCTCGGACAAATGGCTCCTGAATATTATCAGAGAGATGCGCCATAACTTGAGAAAGCATTCCTTCTCTTGGGAGGAATGCCCTTGCCACCTTCCAACCAGGTTTACCTTCTGGACCTTGTCATCTAAGACTCGCTAGCACAGGGAACCATACAGAAGGTTGCCCTAACCGTCTTAGGGAAAGGTTTCTATTAAAGAATTTTTCTTGTACCAAGGAATGAGGGTCAATAGAGAACCATTCTGGACCTCTCTCGACTAAACACTTTCCTAAGTGTCCTTTTTCAAAATGCTTTCTTTGCACACACTTCTGCCTTACCTCCTTCAGGATTTTTTGGTGAGAGGGGGGTGAAGTTTGTGCTGAACTTGTCTGCCAGGATGTTGGCTATATTGGTCATTTCAGTGTATTTTGTGCCATTCTGCCGTAACTCCAAGCAGATCTGAGAATTGCCACTTAGATTGTTGACATAGCTAAAGAATGCCTTGTGGTTATCTTTGGAGTCATTGGCAATTTTTCTATCGAAGCTAGCCATGGATGATTTTGAGGGAGCATAGTTTCTTGCTGATACTGATCAGGGATGTCTTCCCTTCTTGGGATTTTACTCTCTTCTGTACTAGTTTCCTCCTCCTATTGTATAGCTTGTTTATGGCAGGGGTCCACCAGGCTGGTTTCCTTTTCTTGGAGGACTGAGTCTTGGCTTTGTTTGGGATAGCACGATCCATGCATTCTTGTAGGTGCCCGTAGAATGCATTAGTAAAGGATTTTGCAGCTTGGACAGCATTATCCTTTAGCATGGGTGCTTTGAAACTTCCCACCTCTGTCTCAAGTAACGTGAAGTTTGCTTTTAAAAAGTTTTTTATGGTTTCTTTGACCGGGGTTGGTGTCGGAATGTGGATATCCAGAGTGATTAGTTTATGGTCAGATCTAACCAGCGAGGGGTTGATCTCCAGTGTGGAACACCAGTCGTACATGTTGGTGATGACCTGGTCCAGTACATTGTCACCTCTGGTGGGGATGTTGACCAGTTGATCCAGGGCATTTGAGTTTATAAATTCTAGGAAATGTTGGGCAAGGGAGTTTGTACTTGAGTAGTTCTCCCAGTTAATGTTTGGGTAATTTGAAATCGCCCAGTATCAGGGTGTTTGGTAGGACCTTTATGTTTCCCAATGTTTCCAGGAATGCGGAGTGGGGGTCCTGGGATATGGTGGGTGATCTGTAGCAAGTTATAATTTGAATAGCAGTTTTGCTCATTGTTAGTTGCACGTGGATGATCTCTGAAGCATCATGCTGTGCCACTAACCTGGAGGTGTGGGTATCCTTGAAGAATATGGATACTCCCCCACATTTTGTATTTCGGTCCGGGTTTTGTGGCCGAAATGTATGGTATGAGTTGTAGCTGGGTAGTGTTGGGATGCTCTCTGGAGCCTTAAACCAGGTTTCTGCTACTGTACATATATCTGTTTTCTCCATATTGAGGAGTGCCTCGAGTGCATGCATTTTGAGGTTTAGACTTCTGGCATTGAGTAGCATTACCCTCAGTTTTTTGTTACTTGTGCTATTTACGGTGGTGGGATTGTCTTTTGAGTCTTGCCTAAAAAAGGCACTATGGGGGTGGCAAGAGCCTTAGCCAGTATTCGAAAGCCTAAGGGTGACAGGTGCAAGCTATCTCTAGCGAAGCAGCATGGCATGTCGAGCATGTCATCCCTGGCTGACAGACACTGGATCCCCTTTGAATGACACCAGAAGCTTAGCCAATTGTTAAAATCGATAATTTTCTTCTCTATACCGTGGTATCATTCTTGTTGAGGGCAGGATGCTACTCATGGTCAGGGTCATACCTGCCTGGGCTACATGATCAGAGAGCTCCTCCATGTCTCTTTTCACGTAGTCCAGGGAGTTTCGGCTCAGGTCATTCACACCAACATGGACAATGACAGAGTCCTATTTGTACATGTTCTGCAGTGACCTGAGTGTTCGTAATATGTGGTGGATCCTGGCACCCGACAGGCAGCTAACATTAACCTTCTCCTTGTTCAGCCTAGTGAGTGGGACATCAGTGTGCCTGACTACTAGTGTGTTGGGTATGTTATTTTGCTTAAGGGCTGTGATTGCGTGGCACACTGGTTTTGTGAAGTATGTGTTTCATGGTTTGTGTTGGGGGGGGGGGTGGAAGTTGTGTGGATATCTGCTTTGGAGGTCTCTGTTGCTTTTGCAGATTTTTATTTAGAGCCTCCGAGTATGTTTTCATGTATTTGTGTGTTTTTTTGCTGGTGCTGGTTTCATAGGTCTATGTGAGACTGGTGGTGTGATGCAAGTAATTCCCTTCTCCTCTTGACTGCCTGGTCCAGTCTTGGGTTGCGAGAGCTTAGCCTCCAGTTTGGCTGTATAATTGCATCTCTCGCGTGTATTAGTGTTTGGTGGAAGGAGGAGAGGGTTGCCTGTGTACATGAGGCAATTGTAACATTGCCTCAAAATGCCCAGATTCATTAGTTAGACCACAGAGTACACCTGAAACTGCGATTTGGACATGCCTGGATAGGTACAGTGAACTGTTTTACTGATTGGCTGGTAAGGTCGAATAGAGAGCCATGTCCTTCTCTGCAGTATAGGGGAGTCTAGTGCTAAGGTTTATTCGTGCTTGCTATGAGTTTTGAGCAAGTGCCAGGATGAGAAGTGAATGATTTGAGTGCTTAAGTTGAAAGTTTATCTAGTTCCAAAGGAAAAATCGAAGAGTATACTTTGTGGAGCCGGGAATAGTTACACCCTTGTTAACCGGCACGCAAAACCACGCAAATGTGGGTTTTATAGGGTCTATATTAGATCGCCGAATGCTTAGGTAAGCGAACAGTGATTAATCGACCCCATATAAGTGAAAGCTTACAAAACCGAACTGTCAGAACAGCGATTTGTTTCCAAGGGAAAAAAAATCACTGTTCCAACAAAAAAAAAGAAAAAAAAAAAGAAAGCACATAAAACATGAGATTAAGTTGGGGGCTTCGCCCCCCACACACCCCGATGTGGGGGGGGCTGTGCCCCCACACCCCCCCTACTTAAATATACCAACTCTAGGACCGCACTACAGTGCCGAAAACGGCAAAGTACTGAAGCGGCCAAGCGAATTCTTAGCCAGGGAAAGAATTTGCTTACATGCCACTTTGGTATTTTGCAGTTTCGGTTTTGTCAGTTCGACCAAGCCGCATTCAAAAACATGCGTCTTCAGTCTGCTGATAGGAACCCGTTTTATAGCAGGGAAATGAAAGGGATAGAAATTAGCCCAAAATGGCCAATAAACTACTAATTTCTGGGCAAACACAGAAACTTGTAACACAGCCCTGAATTCAGCAGTAACCGGAAAACTGGACTATACTAGCTTAGAAAGGCAGGAAAACAAGAGTGTGTGTGTGTGTGTGTGTGTGTGTGTGTGTGTGTGTGTGTGTGTGTGTGTGTGTGTGTGTGTGTGTGTGTGTGTGTGTGTGTGTGTGTATATATATATATATATATATATATATATATATATATATATTTATTTTGTTTGTTTGTTTTTTCAGAAAATAAAGCGGATACAATCAAAAAAACACTTTAAATGCACGGAAATGGCGATCACAGTTGAGTGTGTAGCCTACAACAGTTAAACAGGTAATTTAAACAAAAAACGACTTTGTTAAAGTGCAGGCAGTAAAATAAGTACAATATATAGCTGAAACAAGCTTTTTAAATCACAGAAACTCTCAAAGGGATATGAAAGAGAGAAATTAGCCCAAAATGGCCAATAAACTACTAATTTCTGGGCTGAAACCACTCCTCTAGCGACAGATAGTCCTAACCTGTTATGAACACCTGAACCTTATTAAATCTCACACTCTATAAACATACAAAATATCTTCCCAGTCTAAGCCTCAACACTATGTTAACATAACATCTTCTCCCAGCTAAGTACTACCAACATTTCATAGGAAGGTCCGTATAACTTACTACTTTCAAAAAGACAGAAAATCACTATATATATTCGATAAACCCTCAAATCTAATTAAAAGATTACTACTCTCCCTTCTAGATGGTGACATTCATCCCAACCCAGGCCCAAATAACACTGCAGCTTTTGACCATCTCTCTAGCTCACACATCCTCACCAAACCACCTAACTCTCTCACTTAAGCTCATCTCAGCATCCGTAGTATTAACAATAAAACTGCCCACCTCCACGCTCTGTTAGACACGCACTCATGTGACATCCTTTGTCTATCAGAAACTAGGCTAAAACCTACAAGCCATGACAGTGAGATTATCCCCCCTGGTTATAATGTCTTGAGACTTGACAGTAAAGCTAAAAAGGGTGGTGGGATAGCTATCCTCTACTAAACAGGGATGCAATTTACAGCTTTACAGGACAAACCTCCCATTGTAAGCAATGCAGAAATACTAGTCTCCAAACTCCAGCTTAATACCCACAAAGCCATCTACATCATTTGTACCTATCTTCCACCAGGTAATAACATGAATACCCTCGAGGAGATCCTTGGCTGGCTCACCATTAATTTCCCCCAAGAAACCATAGTCCTTGGAGACATGAATATTGACTGGAAGATATGTTCCTCAACACCCTTCCACCCACTTAAACCTTCATGTTTTTACCATTCACTCTCCCACCAGAACTAATAAACCTTCCAACAAAGAAAGCATACTAGATTGAATTATGATATATAGTCACCACCAAACATATAAAGTAGGAACCCTTCCTGATGATGTAAGCGATCATGCACTAACTTACATAATCAGACACAAAACAGATACCTCCAACCTAACAACTTACACAATTGTTACAACAAATAAAAACTTTAACCCTGACTCCTTCCAAGCTGAACTCAGAGCTTGCAACTGGGCACCCCTGAAACACCTTTCTCTAGATGATGCTGTAAAATACTTCAATGAAAAATTCTTATCCATTCTTGATTCATATGCCCCTTCATGATCCATCAGAAAAAGCTGTAAACCTGCCCCTTGGCTATCAAAAGATACTAGGCAAAAAATTATACTTAAAAACGTCTGGGCCAAATTTCAGACTACTAGAGACCCCGTAGATCATCTCAACTTCAAACAATTAAGAATTATTACAAAAAAAGCCGTACTTCTAGATAAAAGAAACTACTACTTCCATTTACAACAGACTAACCAAGATAAACGGGGCAGGTATAAATAGTCTCTTAAAACCTGGCCACTCTGACACACCCTCCCCCCTCAGGCACCTCCCTAGATAACCTAAAACAGGTTGCAGATGCCTTTACTACCTTCTTTACTGAAACTGCCCAGTCTCTTTCCAACCACCTGTCCCCCGATATCTCCAATCTCACCACTTCCTCAAATGTCTGTATTCCAACACTCCAACTACAACCAGTTCCCACATCTCTTATTTGTGCAGTTCTCCACAAACTTAAATTGTCCTGTGCTTCAGCAGACCTTCTGCCTGCTCAGTATCTAAAAACAGCAGCTAAAGCAGTAGCCTATCCCATTTCCATCCTGATTAATAGAACCATTCTCGAAGGTTACATCCCATCAGTATGGAAAATATCCCATATTATTCCCCTTCACAAAGGTGGCAACTCAGCTGAACTCTAATTATCAACTCATAGCCTTACTCTCCCCCCTGGGCAAAATCATGGAAAGATGCATGCACAAACAACTCCTCGATCACTTAACAATCTACTGGCTAACTGTCAACATGGTTTTAGGCCATTCCATAGCACCATCTATGCCCTCCTATCCTTCTCTGACTGCATTAATAAAAATCATAACAATATTCTTACCTCAGCCCTCTTTATAGACTTATCTAAAGCGTTCAAAATGGTTGACCACCAGCTATTGATGTTTGGCTTTCAGCTTTTTCCCGGTAAGGGGTCGCCGCAGCGGAACTCCGGTCCGCTAATGATTGGCAGTGGATTTTTACGAAACGCCGAGGTGCCAGCTCGATGCCCAACCTTCAACAAAGGCACACCCATTTACGCACGCATATCTTTCGAATGCTACCCAACCACGGGGCGGACATGCAGACTCCACACAGAAGGCACTCCCAAGCCAAGCCGAGAATCGAACAGGAGAACCTCTTGCTGTGAGGTAACAACGCTACCGCCGTACCACTGCGGCATAAATCCCTTGCTCTACACACAAGCTCAGTAAAATGGTTCCAATCCTATCTTCACAACAGGCAGTGCGTTGGGACAATAACTTATTCAACCACCTCCCTATTACCCTTGGTGTCCCTCAAGGCTCCATCCTGGGCCCTCTCCTTTTTTCTATTTTCATTAATGACCTTCATACTAATATTCCCCAAGCCACCTGTGTATAATATACAGATGATTTTACTTGAATTTATCAGCCTCATCTTCCTCGGAACTGTTCACCCTCACCCAGCAGGTATTCCAGACTGTTGAGACATGGTTCTTAACATGATGCCTATTCCTGAACCCCAAGAAAACAAAACTCTTACTTTTCTCTTCCACTGAAAATCCACTCCTCTACATAAAATCAAACAATGGCACGATTATATCACCTGATCCAACAACCAAACTCCTTGGCGTTGAGATAGACAATAACCTAAACTTTGATACTGACAATAACAACACTATAAAACTAGTCAACAAAAAACTGGGCTCCCTCTACAGAATTAAACCCTTCCATACTCCTCTTGCCAGAACTACCATTGCCCATACCCATCTTATCTCCACTCTCCTCTATGCTTCCCCTATTTACACTTATCTGTCCAAAAGTAACTACAGCAAACTTGCAGTTGCATACAATAATATTGCCAGATTTGCCTCTGGCTCTACATTTAGAACCCACCGCTGCCTAAACCTAAAACATTTAGGATGGCTTGAACTGCAGAATTTGTTCTATTTCATCAACTTACAATAGCTCACAAAATCCTGTACAAACCCTCTAAAACTCCCATACTCACTACCCTTATTACCCCTTACAGTAATCTTAAATGCTTACGCTCTTCAAATAAACTACTCATATCTACCACTAAAGCCAACAATATGGCTGCTAATTCCTTGTTCTCCAACACAGTTGGGAAAACCTGGAACTCTTTCTGAAAATCTTACTGCAATTTCCTCACTTCCAAATTTTAAATCTCAACTCATAATTCACCTCAAAACTCAATGGCTCTGCCTCTGCAATAACCCTGATTAACATTATATGTGTGTCTACCTACTTTACTATTCTCTTCCTCCAAACAACTTTTGTTCCCATATTATCACTTCTACCTAACGGCCTAACACTTTTATAAGCATCTAAAGATATTTTATCCTTGAGGAAAACCTCTCCTATTATAAATGACCTTTCTATATATGTTTTCCTTCGATATTGTATTTAAATTCCTGATACCATGTATGTAACTAAATGTTTTTCACTAGTTTGTTTAATTGTACCACTGCAATTAATGTTTTTTTTTTTTTTGATGCGGAGCTTTTCTCCCCGGGCCTTGCTGAAAAAGGACATATATCCAGTTGGACTGGCCCGGTCAACAAATGTAAAATAAATAGATAGGCTGCTCCAAGCTCCCTCTCTCACAGTTAACAGAGAAACTTCCTTCTATCCAAGTAAGGTATGGGTAAACACAGAAACTTGTAACACAGCCCTGAATTCAGCACTAACATGAAAACTGGACTATACTAGCTTAGAAAGGCAGGAAAACAAGCTATTTTCCTCTTACTGAAAACATCACTAAAACTCACATAAGCATTCTCCCTATTTTTTGCATTATTCCTGGAGGGAGTTTATTTACCTGCTGAAACTATGCCCCTCTTTGCTGAACATTCTCCTTTCTCAGTTGTCTTTAGGCCGCTGGCTTGTAGAATGTGTGAGGATCTCACTTGTACGTGAGTCTGTATACCCCTATTCTGATGAGATGAGGTCATTATCCGATACAGTGGTATATGAAATCATTGTGGTCCCAACATTTACACCCTCTTAATGTCCTTCTCTCTCTACTGCCCTGCATAAAGAACCTTTTTTGGTGGAGCAAGTCGGTTCACTGTCACCCTGGGCCTTCCTTTCACTCCATCCCACACAACCAAGTCCTGTTCACAGATGCCTCAGTCAGGGATGGGTGGCTTGGACAGGATTCCACAGACTTTAGGGAGAATGACCTGTCCACCTGACAAAAGAACAAAACCTAAAAAAAATGAGGGCATTTCTACAGGCCCTACAGTCCATCTCACATCCTTGGAAACTAGGCTGGTGTACAGAAACAACCCGACAGTGATGTGGTACATTAACAGGGAAACAAAAGATTCTCCCCCCTGTGCAGGCTGGCACAGGGGTTGTGGCAATTTACTTTCCACCTGAATCTTACACTCACTGCAACGTATGTTCCCTCTAAAGTGAATGCAGTGGTAGACTGTTTAAGCAGGGACATGGTGGACCCTCACAAATGAGCTTTGAACTCTGAAGTCTTCAAAGTTATCACACTTCCTTAACTACCTGTTTTCTGGACCAGGAATTTCTCCACAAGCCTGGAAGACAGACGCCTTCTCCATCCAGTGGACTGGAAGTTCCTCTATACATACTCTTCTCTGCCTCTGCCTCTGCATCCAAGACTTTTGCACAATGTCCAGAAGGAGTCTACAAAAATTCTTCTTCTGGCCCCCTTTTGGTCAAGGCAGCATTGGTTGTCTTTCCTATTTCACTTCTCAAAGGGAAGTTTCTAGAGAATCTCTCTACAACCAGACCTCGTTACTCAGCAGAAAGGGCAGTTTCTCCATCCCAGTTTGACTTCCCTCAGTCTCAATCTCTGGATGATAGAAATATAATCCCTAAAAGACATGTTTTTTTCTGAAGAGGTGGTTCAGGTTCTACAAGAAGTTAGGAAACCCAATACCAGGAAATCCGACACAGCCAAGTGGAAACGATTTTCTGCTTGGCACAATAAACACAAACCGCAACTCCTTTTGTTGGACATTCCCACAATACTTCATTACCTCTGTGAGCTTCTACATTCCAGTTTGGCCTGTTCTTCCATTAAAGTCCACTTATTTGCTAGGAGTGTATGCTTACTATTGGAGCCCTCTCTCATGTCCTGGACAGAGGTCAGACTTTTCCTGAGAGGAGTTTTGCACTTTAAACCTCGTAGGAAACGTATTACTCTGCCATGATACCTTAAGTTTGTGTTGGAAAAACTTACTTTTCCACCTTTTGAGTCAGCAGCTTCTGCAGTTCTCAAATTCTGCACATGGCCCTCTCCTCATCTCTGTGTTTCTGAACTTAATGCTGTCATGGCCATTCCCTCGTTTCTCATCTTCCATAAAGCTAGGGTAAGCCTTATGGCCAATCCTTCTTTCTTGCCTGAAGTAGTTAATGAGCTGACTCTCAAAGCAGGCCATTAGCTTGCCAACTTTCTTTTCAAATCCCCAAAGTAGAGGAGAGCAGATATTAAACTTTTGACATTCAAAGGTAATTGAGGTTTTAATTAGATAAAACTGAGGATGTTAGGAAAACAAACCAGTTCTTTGTCTCCTTTGTGAACTCCAAGTTGGGTCAACCATTTTCTAAACAAACTATTGCAACCTCGATTTCAGAGGCCATCTCCTTCTGCTATTCATAGCATAGAAAGGCATTGCTATCCTGCCAGAAAGCACATTCCAAACAAGTAGTGGCCTCATATGGTCCCTTCTTCAAGGGTGTGGATACCAGATCAATTTTAGAAGCTGCCACCTGGTCCTCTGTCCAGACATTCACTAAATACTATGTTAGACACCACTTTAGGTCAAGGCTAGATTTATCAGCACAGTTCTCTTTGGCCTCCTGGATTCTGCTCTTAGCTTTCGACCCTCCTCTGTACAACTCTGGGAATCGCATATCTGTTATGAATACTGCAACACTGATTTCAGTCAGGACGTAGTTGTATAAGAACTTAACATAGCCGTAGATGTCCTACTAATTACTGTTGCAGTATTTCTTCCCTCCCTCCCCCCTTCTCTGCTCTTCTCCTCTTACTCAAAAAATCACTAAAACTCTCACATAAACGTTCTCCCTATTTTTTGCATTATTCCTGGGGGGAGTTTATTTACCTGCTCAAACTATGCCCCTCTTTGCTGACCATTCTCCTTTCTCAGTTGTCTTGATAGTATGAGGATCTCACCTGTACGCAAGTCTGTATACCCCTATTCTGATGAGCTGAGGTCATTATCCGGACATACCCCCTTGAAAGATAAAGCTGTGGTACCCCGGCCATATGTCAGAAGACTGAGAGCCCATCCATTAGGAATAATGCAGCAGTGATCAGTACGACATCTACCCTTAAGATAAGTTCTTACACCGCTCTACTTCCTCTGTTAGCAAGGTGTTCAACCTCAAAGAGCAGAATAAACAAAAGTTCCAGCCTAGCAAGAGGAAATGGCCAGAGAATAATGCTTCAAAACAAACAATAATTCCTCTCCCAGGCCCATGCTTACACTTATCAAGGGTATCAGAACTTGTCAGAGATTTGGGATGCATGCCTAGCCTTAAAAAGGCCTTGTGGTCATTAGCATAGTAAACACCTATGAACCTATGAGAAGGAGTACTTTCCAAAAAAAAAAAAAAACTTTCCCCTGCTAGGCTTGATTATGCCTTGACTCAGGGCATCTCATCCCTTCCTCTTATACCTTCTCCCCTTTCACCTTCTTTCAGGCTTTAGCTCAACCCAGCAGCCTGACCACATATAGTCTGAGATAAGTGGGTGCTGAGAGTAATCCAGTGAGGATACTCCTGGCAATTGAGAGAAAACTTTCCTCACATCAGGAAACTCACCCTGCACCTCCACAACAGATATTCTTGTTCTCTCTCATATTTCTTCACAAGTTGAAACCAAGGATTGTAGAACTAGTTCCTGCACCACAACAAGGAAAAAATTTTACACCAGAGTCTTTTTGTTACCCAAAAAGGAACTATCGTGCAGACTAATGCTAGATTTGGCATGCCTAAATACCTTTTTAAAAATACCCAAATTCAAAATACTCACCCTGCAAGACAGTCTTACCCCTTATTCCGGACAACTGTTTCATGATTACTTTACATCTGAAGGATGCTTGTCCATCACATGCCAATTGCTCCCAACTTCAAGTTAAACCTACAAATGTCCTATCTCACACCATTACCTCTTTTGGCTGAGGCATCTCCCTTTAAATGCAGTTGTCTAAGTGCAGTAACTGCAAGCTTCCTCACACTTTGGATCTTCTCAAAGTGTCAAGGGTGACTGGTACACCCCCAGGTTAGAACAATTGTTATTGACAGCCTGGATGATTCTATCCTGATATATTTTAGGCACTTGTTCCATGATCATGTGCAGTGGGTATTGAAGAAGGCAAGAAAACTGTAACTAGTAAATCATATTTATAAGTAGAACAGGTTTTTCTAGGTGGAGCCTAACCAATATCAGAGAGGTTGGTATGTTGGCTACGTCTCTGGTTTTGAAATACTTTTGTGAGCTACTCAAAAATGGCTTATCCTGTGCATCTGTCAAAGTGCACTTTGTGACCATATCAGCTTGTCTGCACTTGGATCTCCCTATTCCATCACTTTCTGTGGTCATACAGTTTATATAAAAATTGTTGTATTTGAGATTCCCTTGTAAGCAAATTCTACCGCCTTGAGGTCTCAACTTCGTTCTTAAAAATTTGACCTTATTTCCTTTTGAACTTGCATTTCAGGCTGATTTTCAGATTCATCATTTGAAAACTGTTTTGCTTTTTGCTCTTGCATCTGTAAAGTGAGTCGGAGCTGCAAGCTGTCACGGCGGGTCAGCTTTATATGATTTTTCACAAGGACAGGGTTGTTTCAAGCACTATTCCTTCTTTCATGTCAAAAGTTGTTTCTGAATTTACTGTGAGTCAAGCCATCAGTCTCTGTTTTCTTTCCAGCACCTACAAACAAGACTATTTTCTGTAGACCTTGAATGTACACAGGCAGCTCAGGTACTACCTTGACAGGACTAAACCCTTCAGGAAACCTGAACAGCTGCTTATTTCCTTTTCTGGGACTAAGAAGGGTCACCCTGTCTGTAAGCAAACTATTGCTCATTGGTTATCCTCTGCTTTTATTTATTTTTGTTCTCACCATGGTAAATTGATTCCAAGCAAGGTTAGGGCACATTCCACCAGAGCTTTATAGTCTTCGTTGGCATATTACAAACCAGTGGACTCTAAAGTTTTCTAGAGGAACCAATTTGGTCATCTGCTCATACGTTTGCAAGCAACTGGATTCTTTCTCAAGTTCCAGAACAGGCTTTCCAAGGACCATTCTGCAGGGCTCCTGGATCCTTATCCTTTCTCCTCCCGGGTAGGGAAACCTTTGTGAATCTGCCTGTGTTTCACTGAGGCAGTGTGAATTATGAATGTAGTACAGTTAAATAAGTCCCTGTTTCAACAGTAGATGTTTGAATGTTACACTGCCTCAGTGGCAGCACCCACCCACCATCCTCCTTATTGTGCACAGTCCTATTGTATCCAGCCTTTTTGGGTTGTTGGTTGGCTTTGGTTACTTGTGTTGCTGTTTTATGGCTGTGTATTTGTTGATTTCAGGCATTACTTACTTCTGGTCCTCCTTCTTTTGTCCTGCTTAGCACTAAAAGCCAGAATAACTGACTTACTTTGACAGGGTTAAGTTTCTCCTGATGGGAGGTGCTTAGCCAATCCTCTATCACAGATGGTCAGAAGAGGAGATTCCGAGCTCTGGAAAGAAGGACTTTGTGCAAATGCAGATGCAGAACCCATATGCCACTAAGGCAGTGTGAACTTCAGACTTCTACTGGTACAGTTTAGTAGGACTTGCATAACTACTTTTGTGCTGTAGCTCAAGACTTGAGCTTAACAATGCTGGAAAGTACTTAATAAGCTTTAAGCACCTTTTGTTCATTAGGAAGGTGCTTAACAAAGTTGCCTTTTTCCTATATTTGGAGCTTATGTGCCCTACATAGAAAATATGTCTCTAGGATAGTGTAATAAACTTGTAAGAAAAAGGTCCACTCTCTTGTACCCCTTTTCCTTCCTTCAATGCTGAAGTATTTTAACAGAAGATTTGGTTAAATGAGCATCATAAGCATCCTTTAAAAAAATGTTATATGATGAACAAGTCTAATACCTACTGCATCTGTCTTGCCAAGCGCATCGGATGAGCCACCTTATTACCAATCCAGATTTAAATTGTGTAAATAAGATATTCTTCGTGTTTCACTATTGCAGTCATCACATTTGGGTTAACTGCCTGCAGGTAGCCCTCAGCCAGCCTGAATACCAGAGTCTTCGGATTTCTGCGTCGGATGCTGTCGCTTCTTCCATGACTTCAGGTCGTCAGGGGTATAAAACATGCAGCTGATGCCATTACATCAGTCGTTCTTGCCGTGCGGTGCCCGAAGCAGTTCGCAAGTGCCGGTCGGCCGACTCCTGAAATTTTCGTTTTCGAGTTTCGGACCTGAAGTCTTCAAAAAGATAAGTACGCTGTCGGAGATCCCTTTTTCTTGTTCTAACCGATGTCAGAAAAAATTAACAATTGTCTTGCCTGTGGAAAGCAAATACCTCATAGAGATTTTCATTCTTACTGCGTCACCTGTTTAGGCCCAGACCATGATGTCCCTCGCTGTCGGTTTTGTGCCTTGTTCAACACCCGAACTATTCGTCGTCGGGCTATTTTTGTAGCTAAATACTTTCGTTCTCTATCTCCATACTCCGAAATGACTTCGTTAAGCCATCCAACTACTGATCTTCCGAAAAAAGTAAGGATAAAGGCAGAGACTGCATAGGTCCAAAACTGCCAACGACGCTTCCGTTAAGCTAGTCGCCAGTCCACTGGTACTCAGTGAAGTGCTTTCTCAGCTCCTGATACCTGCTACTACAGATTCGCAGGCCTCTACTGAGACCTATTCGGAGTCCGGTATACAGCAAGGTGCTTCTTCGACTATGGAACCTGCAGATGTCTCTATCTTGGATGCGTCCAGAGCCACTGTGCAGGCACTGGCTTCTGAGGGTGTATTCAGGCCTACCGATTTTCATATTAAACTGACGACTTCGTTCCAGGCTAAGAATACCGAATTCCTCAGACCTTAAAGCTCACACTATGCCTAGAAAACGGATGACCAAACAGCATTCTCAGGCCCATATGTTTCAAGAACAAATGATTAGAATGGCTGAAGACCTTACTACCTTAATTAGGGGAAGCCAGCCTTCCCCCTCTGAGGCATAGAACTGATTTTCTTTCTGATCAGGAATCTGATATCTCTGTTCCTTCTGACTACCAGGATTTACCCTTATCTACTTATGAGGATTCTGATGCAGAGGATTCCATTCCCTCTGCTTCCCCTCCAGAAGATTTTTCTTTTGAAGAAACCTTGCATACCCTTAGGGGAGCATTTCTGCTGGGAAAGCCAGGACTATTCTGAGTCCAAAAAGAGACTTAGGGAATTTTTACTCCTGCCTTAACACAGGCCTCTAGCTGTCTCTCCTGTTCTGGAGATTGTAAATGTTTTGTTGGAATCCAGCCTTACCCCCAGACACTTTGCCTCCAGCTCCCAGGAAACCTGACAGGTACTACAGAGTACCCAACTCAAATTCATCTTCAAGAATCCTACTGCGGATCCAGAGACCATTTCCCAAGGACCAAAAGCCATTAAGGTTACTACTGCCAAAAATCCTATCCCTTCTGATAGGGACTCTAGAGCTTTAGACAGATGAGGTAAGAAGGTATACACTTCTGCTACTTTGGCCATTAGGGCTTTAAATTGCCAGTTTCATATGTTAAAGTATCAGCAGCATATTATGGGACTACTTAAACAGAAAATGATGTTGATTCCTGACTCTGCTGAACACAAAGATTTACAAGAGTTAATGCATTCTGCTGAACAAGTTGGTAAACATAATTTGCAATGTGGTTTTGATGCTTTAGAAGCATCTTGCAGGGCTGCTGTCACTAGGTCTGTACTGAGAAGGCATGCTTGTCTTAAGGAACAAAATTTGCCAGATCATTTTAAAGCTAAATTACTGGATGCACCCGTAAACCAAGACCACCTTTTTGGCAACAAAGCAGAAGAAATCCTCAAAGAAATGGAGGAAAAAGCTAAATCTTTGCAAACTGTTAAATATTTCTTAGAAGTACAGTCTCCTGATTCAGTAGGCATTGACCTTCAAAGAAATGGTCTTTTCCAGTCCCTTCCAAGCCTCCTCGGTCCAAACCCAGGAGCAGCAGACCACCAAGACTTCAATCTCAGGCTATGCACAGATCTAAGCAATGGGGGGCTCCCACTTCCAAAGCAGGGAGTAGCAAGTCTCCCCCTATGGAAAAACGGCACAACGACTTATCCTTTACACTTCCAAGCCTTGCTCAACTATTTGCTCCCTTAGGAGGAAAGCTAGCTCTGCATGCAAAAAAATGGGAACTCATTACCCAGGACAAATGGGTTTTAAACATAGTGTCTCTAGGATACAGATTCCACTTCCACTCACTCCCAGCCCCAAGTGGATGGCCAGACCTCCCCCAAATCAGTGGGACGGAGGCCCAAAAACAAGTGCTTTCTCTCCTCAGTATCAGGGCTATCCAACCTGTCCCAGAAGAACAAAGGGGACAAGGTTTTTATTCAAGACTGTTCCTGGTTCCCAGAAAAGAAAACTCCTGGTGTCCTTTCCTGGACCTGTCTATTCTCAACACCTTTCTAGTGGTTCCAAAATTCAAAATGCTAACTCTTCAACAGCTTCTTCCTATGCTAGCCAAGGATGCCTGGCTGGCAACCCTAGACTTAAAAGAAGCTTAGCTGCACATCCCAATAAAGGAATCTTGCAGACAATACCCAAGTTTCAGGGTGGGCTCCATGCACTATCAGTTCTCTGCACTTCACTTTAGCTTATCTATTGCGCACAGGTTATTCACAAAGTGCCTAGATCCAGTCATTGCATTTTGCAGGCAGAGAAATTTGTAAATTTACCCATATTTGGACAATTGCCTGATTCAGGCAGAAAGCCCAGACTTGCGTTATAGCACCTGGCATTTGTAAAGAGAC
Source organism: Protopterus annectens (assembly GCF_019279795.1). Lineage (NCBI taxonomy): Eukaryota > Metazoa > Chordata > Ceratodontiformes > Protopteridae > Protopterus > Protopterus annectens. Next base: position 628,277,579 of record NC_056749.1, read on the forward strand.
TTCTAACCACACTGGGGTACACCATCAATGAGAAGAAATCACACCTAGAACCCTGCCAACAGATTGTATTCCTGGGAGCAACCTTGAACACAACTTCCCAGATGGCATTTCTCACTCCGGAGAAACAAGTTTGTGACAACCTACTCGCCACCAAAACCCAGCTATCTGCAAGGAAAATCCTGCAAGACCTGGGGTTCATGACCTCTTGCGTTCTGTTAATTCCATATGCAAGATTGCATGTGAGGAAACTTCAGTGGTATCTAAAAAGTCTATGATGTCAACTTTCTCAGGACCTGGAAACCATGAATTCCTATCATCCCTTGTCTAAGGGCAGAGTTCCTTTGGTGGGCAGAGGCCTGCTACCACAACAAGGGACTTCCTTTCACTCTACCCCCTGCCGCCCAAACCCCAACAGCTGCATCAGACTATGCATGGGGGGCTCACATGTCAGGCAGTGCACTCAGGGCAAATCGTGCCCAAAACAGATGCACCTGCATATCAATCAGAAAGAAACGTTAGCTGTACAGAATGCTCTTACAGCCTTCAAAGACCTTATTCTTCCAGGACAACTATTGGTAAAGACAAACAAAACCACAGTTATGTGGTACATAAACAAGCAGGGGGGAACCCATTCCAACCCATTCTGCAGACTAGCCATGACTCTGTGGAACACTGCCTTGAGCTACCAAGTGAACCTGCAAGCTCAATTCCTGCCAGGCAAACTAAATTCACTGGCAGACGACTTAAGCAGAAATCTTATGGGCCCACACGAATGGAAACTGGAACCCAAAATATTCAAGCTCTTGAACAAATGGGGGACACCAGAGGTAGGCCTGCTTGCCTCCCCTCAGAACCAGTTGAACAAATTCTGCGCCAGAACTCCCCACAGTCAAGCTTGGAAAGTGGATGCCCTGTCCTTTACCTGGGAAAGCCTCTCAATTTATGCCTTTCCCCCTCTGCCTCTCCTCTCGAAGGTTCTACTAAAGATCAAGCAGGACAAGCCAAGGACAATACTGATTGCCCCAGACTGGCCATGCCAGCACTGGTACCCTCTTTTGCGCATTCTAACAGTGCTGCAACCATGTCACCTGCCTCAGACCCCTTCTCTGCTGTCCCAGCAGTTGGACCAGATTCTGCACCCTCAGCTTAAAACCTTGAACCTTGCAGCCTGGCTAATTCCCTGAGCTCACCTCTAGCAACCCTCAGTAAGCAGGTGCTGGATGTCATTCTTGAGGCAAGGAGGCCTAGTACTAGAGAATCCTATTCAAAAAAGTGGAAAATATACTGTTCCTGGAACCAGGCTCAGGGGATGGGCAGAATGGTACCCAGCTTAACTCATATTCTAGATTATTTAACAGAAATGCTCCACAAGGGCCTGTCTTTCTCTTCAGTTAAGATTCATGCCTCTGCCATTTCAGCACTTTACAATACTGAGCCACCCCTCTTCTCTCATCCCCTGCTAAAACAATTCCTTAGAGGGGCCAAACATTTAAGACCTTCCAGGAGATCTCCCACTCCAGCCTGGGACCTTTACTTTGTATTGGAAAAACTCACTCCCCCCCTCTTTGAACCAGCTGCTACAGCAGAGTTGAAATTCCTTTCTTGGAAAACAGCTTTACTTCTAGCCATCACTTCAGCAAGAAGAGTGTCTGAACTGCAGGCCCTCATGGCAGTGGAACCCTTAATTATCTTCCATGCGGACATGGTTTCCCTCAGGACTAACCCTTCCTTTATGCCCAAGGTGGTCTCTAGCGTGGCCCTAAATCAGTCCATTCATTTGCCTAATTTTTTCTCTAATCCACAAAACAAAGGGGAACAAATACTGCGCTCTTTGGGCATGCACAGACAACTTAGATTCTATTTGGACAGGACTAAGCCTCTCAGAAAATCTGAACAGCTGCTAGTTAGCTTTGCAGAGGGGAAGGCCATTTCAAAGCAAACCATTTCCAAATGGATAGCCCATTCCATCCATTTCTGCTACAAGCACCATGGAAAACCTACCACACAGGGGGGATAAGATCACATTCCACCAGGGCTCCATCTACTACGGCATTCCTCAGAGGAGTCCCTACCAGGGACATCCTGGAAGCTGCTACCTGGAGCTCTGTACATACTTTCACCAAGCATTACCACCTACCTGTCTTTTCTAAATCCAGAGCTGGATTTGCCTCAGCAGTCTTACATGGCCTAATTGCTAGCCCTAATGCTCTTTAACTGCCTCCTCCCTTCCTTAGCTTTGAGAATCAAACCAAATGTGATGACTGCAACAGTGAAACACAAAGAACATAGTACAGTTGTGTACACTTAACTTAAATGTAGATGTTCGAGTGTATTCACTGTTGTAGTCCTGGCTACCCTCCTTCCAGCCCCCTGACTTCTCTTGGCTTTACGTTTCCTTCTTGTTTGGCAATTATTATATAATGTGTATTTGCTTTTTGCTGGGGGGTGTTCCATACCATATAATTGCTTCCTGTTGTGGGGGCACCTGACATTTAGGGCAAGAAAAACTGATGTAGTGGCATCGGCTGCATGTTTTATATCCCTGCCGACCTGACATCATGAAAGAAGCGACAGCATCCGATGCAGAAATCCGAAGACTCTGGTATTCAGGCCGGCTGAGGGCTACCTGCCGGTAGATAACCCAAATGTGATAACTACAACAGTGAATACACTCGAACATCTACATTTATGATAAGTGTACACAACTGTACTTTTTGCACTCTGTAATAAATCTATGAGGCAGTTAGTTGACCATGAAGTGGTGCTACACCTTTGGTTGATTGCTGATACTGTTGACTTGAGTGCGGGGATGCATTTTGTTTTATATGGTGATAGCTCGTTCACGTTTGTTCTGTGATCTTGCAGTAAGTATATATAAGTAATGGAGATCAGCAGTAGAACCTTCCTCACATTGAGGGGGGTTTACAGGAGTAGGATTAACCCCCATACATACGAAGGTTTTCTCTCTCTCACTTTTATTTTGGTTGTATTTCTTTTTAATGATCACAAATGGAAATTTGTTTTGCTTGCATTTGTAATCGGGTACTATCGTATGTATAGTTGGTATTATATAGTCAATTGTTTGCAACTGAGTATATGAGGGTCGAATGAGTATTCAGTAAAGGATGATATAAACACATGGCCTTGTTTTGCAAGTCCACTACCTAGAATTATGAGTGCTGATGCTTCAGAAATTAAAATGAATTCTGGTACATGCTATAACATCTTTTAAAGTATTTAGTATTTTATTTTTTCCATGCAACCCCTATGATTAGGAAGTACACTATGCTGCTTTATATATTATCTCTGACATTGCTGTAAGGATAGGCAGTGGCATCCTTGTGACCCTACAAAGGACAAAGTAGGTAATTGGAAAATGGATGGAAGGTTAACACTGCTTGTGCCTGGGAGTAAGAGGAATATTCTGAAGTACCACAGTTTTAATTCCCTCCACTTGTATTTATAAACTCTTATGAGGATCCCAGTTAGTCCTTTGAATTTAAATGTTTCCCTATTGTATACATCATAAATAGACTTGATTTTGATGATTGTGTGTACATCTATATCTATCTATATATATATATATATATATATATATATGTGTGTGTGTATATATATATATATATATGTATGTATGTATATGTATACACACACACAGACGTGTGTATGTGTATATATATATATATATATATATATATATTTTATATATATAGATATATGTATGTGTATGTATATCTATTATTTATATATATATATATATATATATATGTGTATATCTATATATGTATATATATATATATATGTGTGTGTGTATGCGTACATATATATATATATATATATATATATATATATATATATATATATATATATAAATGTACATATGTGAATATTGCATACATGGGCTTCAGGTGCATTTAATTAATTAAATATTTTGCATTGTAAGGATTAGAATGTTTAGTTTTTAGAATGTCGCAAACTGAGCTGCCTAATCCTTCAAACAAAACATGTCATTTAATTTACATACCCCGTCCCCGCCCGCAACCAGTTCATTCCATTTATTTGGTTGTATTTTCCCCTTTTAGCGGTGGTGGTGCTGCGGTAGCATTGTCGCCTCACAGTAAGATGCTGTCCGGTTCGATTCTCAGCTAGAGCTTATTCTGTGTGGAGACATGCATGAATGGGCGGACATTCGTTGAAGGTTGTGCGTCAGGGCTGGTAACTCGGCACGTGAAAATCAACTACCAATCATTAGTGGACCCAAGTTCCGCTGTGGCGACCCCTAACCGGGAAAAGCCGAAAGACACAAACAAACAAAGCATTTCTATAATTTCCCATCAATTTAATAGGCTGCATTATTTGTGTAAGTTGCCCGGTGAATAAGGGTTAAGAAATTTCTGTAGCTTTTTTTTTTTTTTGAAGGATGTGCCTTGTAGGTGGTTTCTTCTGTAGCATACATGTCCTTTGCAAGCTTTTTTCACTTATTTTTAATGTAGTTCACAAGGGAAATATGGATTATGTTAAGATTTATTTTTTAGTTTAGCTTTTTAGTTTAAATAGAGTGTTGGTCTGTTTTACTAGTATTGCAGTTTTCTGGCTGCCTGTGGCAGTTAGTGCCGTAATTTACTTTTTTTTCTGTACCAGATTTAATTTCTAGAGAATTAATATGTGGGGAAGTGTGTGCGTGTACGTGCACGCACGCATTTTGTTTGTGCAGTGTGTGAAATCAATTTTTTCCATTGAAGTGAATTGTTGTAGTAGTCTGCTTACTTTTTATTCTGTCTTGAATGTTCCTTTAAAATTGTAGATTTTGTCTTGGTTGTTTTATTATACTGGCTAGGCTATTTTTCTGGGTA